>NW_013667156.1:254184-265435 GCF_000517525.1 Limulus polyphemus
ATAGTTTTTGAATTTCTTTGACCTTTCTTTTAAAAATAGGAAAAGGAATATCTATAGTACAATTAAATAAATTTAATACTTTAACTTCTTTCTTATGTTATTCTTAATAAATATTTTCCATTCAAAGAAAAATCTTGGGGGGTATAAACATTTTTACTAATTTATATAATATATTCATCAATATTTTTTTCTATATTTTGTATTATTTCATTCTTTGTAGTTTTTATTTAAGATTCTATATTTAGTTCTTTTCTTTAGAATGTTTATAAGCTCAATATCTTTGATCACATTCAAATCATCAGTAATAATATGCTTATGAAAAGAATCGGTAAACATATTATTATAATTACATTTACAAGGTAAATTATCAGTATCTTCTGGATTAATATTTTCAGTGAATTGTTTACAGTTAAAAATAAAAGGTTCTATCAGTTTATTGTATCTAAAACTGACAAATGGTTGTAATACTTTTATAAGAAATACTTTTTCTTGAAGACTTTTATGTATGATTGAAGGCAGAAAAAGATCATCATACACTTTATGTTTAAAATTGATAACAATATATGATTTTTTTAGGTTATCTTTTATAGTGTTTTTATCATTAGGAATATATATCCCAATTTAATCTAAATTTCATTAAATCCAAAACAAGATCTTTAATATGTACATTGTTAAATGTAAACGTATATGCAATGCCTGATAAATATTTTTTTTTCAAATTTAATTCGAAAATATTTTTAATAATATCTTTAACGATGTTATTAGTGTTGATATAAATAGAATCCAACTTCTTACAAAGTGCTTTGAAATTAATTTATTTTACATATTTTCTACCTTTCCCTCATTTCCTAGTTTTTCTCTTATTGTAGACATCAATACAAAACAATCGTCGAATACAATTAGATTTACTTAAATATTCAGTAGTTTTATTTTGAAATTATTGATTTAAATCATAAGGGTAAAGAGTTTTTCTTTTAATATAAAACACTCTCCCCTTTCTGCTAGAATATCAACATTGTGAACTTTTTCTAAGATAGTAATTTTAACTGTTAGATTGAGTGTGGGAAACTTTTTCTCTTTGCGATCTATGTAAATTAATTTTCAGATGTAGAGGATTTGTAGTTTGACCTACATATTTAAGATCGCATATACCACATGTTAATAGGTATATTACATTGTTTACTTTACACATTATAGTTTATAGTTAATAATAATAACTGAAATATTATTTGAAGTATTACTGCTTATACTATATTGAATAGTTATTAATATCTTGGAGTGATAAAATGTCAATATTACTACTAGAAATATACAGTAAGGTTGTATATTTCGTAATTTAATATCATGGAGTAAATATTGAGAAGGTTGGATGATCTATGATAGAAATCAAGGGTAGTTTAATATCTTATTTCTATTTTTACGGGTTTTTTTAGGGATAACTATCATACCCACAACCGGCTATAGACGGCGAGTGATAGTGGGATCTGGGACGTTGTGGGTTCTAGCACCCAGATCCTAATCCCATTTGTTTCGATTACATGCTGACTAGCTCTGCATCTGTTGTTTTGATTATGTCTGACAGACAGAATATCGTCAAAGCTTTTGGGAGCTATAACCGCAGACATTTTCACTTTAAAATGATACCTTCTGTACAAACGGTACAATTTTACATTGTTATGTTAGAACTTTGTTGGCGTGTACATCTACATGTACAATAAATAAACTGTAGGTTATATTATATATATGTTAATTATTTTCCATGTTAGATTCCCCACAGTGAACAGTGTGTCCATTGTGTAGCTTTGCACTAAGAAAACATCAATTAATATTTTCGAGAATAATTTTTTTAATGTTTTATTTCGAGAGTTAACACCAACAAACTTAACAATGAATAAAGGAAGGAAGAAAACGCCATTTACACAGATTCTTATGTTTAATTTTAGTGCTACATGCTGATAAGATATCAGATAAACGACATACTTAACTTTGATTTATAAATTATAATTCCCTTGAGAACAATTTTCACATTTATGTGCTGGTTGTCATTATAGACTGGATATATAATAAATATATCTAAGAAAAATTAAAAAGGATAACTACGTAGTTTGTTAACGATGAAAAGATAATTGTTTAATTTTTAGCTAAGAAAAAGGTTGGAAGGTTTCTTTTTCATGAATAAAATGCGGAATATTTTTTTTTGTTTTGAATTTCGCACAAAGCTAGAGGGATCATCGAGACAGTTTAAAGACTCTAAACACATGTAAAAAAAAATAACCCTCTTTAATTAAAACATTTCCATGACACCGGACAAAGTAAAGCTATCAGTGAGAATTTTTTTTATTGCGAGAAATATGGTGTTTATGCACCATTTTGAAACAATACGTCAAAATCTAAGGAGTATGTGAAAACTCCATAAAGAAGGTGTTTTGGTGACTCACGACCTCTCCGATGATCATCGTTTCCAACGTGTGAACGTTGCTTCGTCTCTTCTGGCGCGTAATGCGCGTGAACCATTTTTGGACAGAATTGTCACCGGTGATCAAAATTTGATTCTCTATGCGAATATTAAACGTCAAAAATAATAGCTCAGTCCTAGAAAAAAACAACAACACTTCCGACCCCAAAACCCGGACTCCATCCGCAGAAAGTGATGCTTTGCATTTGGTGGTACATCAAAATAGTGATTCATTTCGAACTTTTCAATCCACAGCGAACTGTCAATGCAGAGATCTATAGTCAGCAACTGGAACGTTTAAATCAAGCTTATCATCAGAAACGCCTTTCACTCGTCAATCGGAAAGGTGTTTTTCTTCTACACGACAATGCACGTCCATATGTGGCACGTTTGACGCAACATAAGATTATGGAATTGGGTTGGGAAGTTCTCCCCCACCCACCATATTCTCCAGATATGGCACCATCAGATTACCATCTTTTTCATTCGCTGCAACACCATCTTAATGGGAAAACATATGCAGATGTGGAAGGTGTTAAAGAGGACATCTACATGTTTTTTGCTTCAAAGCCAAGTGATATCTTTAATCAGGGCACTAACAACCTGGTTGTAAGATAGAAAAACATCATCGATAAGAATGAAGACTATTTCATTTAATAAATGTTTTGATATATAAGTTGTTCGGGTTTTTTCATCTAAAAAAACGACATTTATTTCTTGACAACCTAATATATATACATACGTGTGTTGTAGGCATTAGATCAGAAGATACCTTAATGTGTTTAATGAGATATTGTGAATATATATACGTATATATGTATATTTGTCTAAAATACTCATACAACGTTAGATCAAGGCACTAGATCAGGAGGTATCTTAATGTGTTTAATGAGATATTGTGAATATGTATACGTATATATGTATATTTGTCGAAAATACTCATACAACGTTAGCTCAAGGCACTAGATCAGGAGGTATTTAAATGTGTTCATTTAAGAGGGATACATTTTAGATGAAACGTGATTTAATACTACACTGAAACCAGATAATGTATTATAGATAAAAAATAGAGTCAAAGTTTTTATTTTATTTAAATAATTGTTGATGTAAATATTTGCAATTAGTAACAGCATGTAATTTGATTGTTTAGTCAATGTAATCTTTGAAACTTACGAATTATTAGATTGTAATTCTATCCTTTTAAGATATCTTATGTGATTGACAACTTCGAACATACATCAATAAATTGGATTTGGGATTTTCAACGTTAACGACACTTGATGCGCACGTGAGCTAAACGGCTAGGTCAGATATCTTTATAGTTCAGGGATAGCCATGTTTTAAACTCCTGACCAGTGGAAAGGCAGCTAGTCGATAGCATCGTCTACTGAAAGAGCTTTGTTCGTCTATTTATAAAGTGGACCACGCTGAAAGTGCGGAAGCGTATCCAGTGACATTACGTTTCGAACCCTGGACTCTTCGATCCACATCCTGACATGCTAAACGCTAGGCCATACCTAGCTCTACATTAATTAATTTAATTTAATTACGCTCTACATTAATTTTTGAAAACTTTGAGGTATTTTTACGATTATGGTCCCGCTGATCTATTAACTAATGAGCACTTATAATGGCTTTCAGTGTACAATGTTTCGGTTAATATCATCAACCAGATTATTCCATCTGAATATATTCCTTCTGGAAATTAAGAATTCATTAATGAAACATTCTACGAAGATAAACGTCTACAAATTTGCAAGGTGGTAGTTTTTGAAAACGTTGAGGTATTTTTACGATTATGGTCCAGCTGATCTATAACTGATGACTACGCGCACACGCACGCACGCACACATACACATACATGTATACACGATTTCGAGTATAAATCACATGTGAATGGAAGACACGCATATAAGAAAATGGTTGTCTCTGCCGCTACAATTTATGTTTCTACAACGTGTGGCATAGAAAAGAAAACGTGATTATGTAAAACAAGTTTTTATTTTTATAAAATTAAACTCACAATTCTAAAAAGAAAATATGATATTCGAGGGTAATTTTAAATATCGTAGACCTGAGTATCTTGTAACTAAAGTAAGATTCTTAACGCACAATGAAATTACTAGCTGAATTGTGTTAAAATGTCCAAAACCACGATAGACCGTGACATGTATATATATATATTTCTTGGCATTCGTGATTTTGAACTCTACTTTCACAAGTATTTCGTGTTTTAATCTTCCAGATTCTTCTGTTTAACTAATTTAACTTATAAAGGATGATAAGTTTCTAGAACACTGTCGGCGTGACAAGCCTGCATATATGTATATGCTCTGGAACATGCTACAACAAATAATAAGATACCAACCTCAGATTGGGAAGTGATATACCAATCTCAGATCGGGAAGTGATACACCAATCTCAGATCGGGAAGTGATATACCAATCTCAGATCGGGAAGAGATAGACATCAAGGTACTAAAATGTAATACGATGCCACTATATTGTATCGACATTATCAGACTTGGCTGTGTTTTGTTTTAATCAAGGTTCTCTTTTATTTATATAAATATAATAATCCCTGTCGACTCCCACTGTAGAATAGGGCCCCAATAACACCTCGCCGACGGAAGTTGTTGTTGCAGTAATTTTTTAGCAGGTTGGTTTTTACGGGGCGGAGTTGCTAGCCCCGCGCCCAACTCTCCTCCTTTCTCATCCTGGACTTGGGACCAGGCAATGGTGGTGACATCCCTACCGGGGAATGTACCCGGTACTTTTGGATTAGAAATCCAACGCGCTATCCACTGCGCTATAGGGACACTCTCTTTTATTTATCTTATCTTATTCTTTATGCTTCTTCCACCATTTCTTCAATTTCTTTTTTCGCTTTATTTAAGCTTTAAATATCTATTTTTCGTTTGACTACTTTTATTTGCAAAGGCCTAGCATGGCTTAGTGGTTAGGGTGCTTGATTCGCAATCAGCATTTTTCGGGATAGAAACCCGACGCCAAACACGCTTGTGGAGCGTTACAATGTGACACTTAATATCAATATTTGTTAGTAAAGAGTAGTCCTAGAGTTCGTGGTGAGTGCTATCAGTCAGTAGCCTTCCCGGTGGTTGGCAGTTGAAAATTAGGGATGATAGCAGGTAGCCTTAGAAGTTTGGCCGTAAACAACAAACTTCACGTGCTGCTCGTATAACTTGTCAACCGAAACAAATGCCTATTTTATCTACTCGCTAAGGCTATCTGTGCATACGTAGATGAGATTGATGTAATAGAACCGATTTAGAAAGCAAAGTAGACCTATGAAATGAATATAGTATGCTTTAAATTCGATGACGAGGAACCCACTTTGAGACTAATAATGGTTGGAGACGGCTTGAATGGGTAATGAAGAAAAACTTTAATATAAGTTTAACGTTTCGAAACGTTGTACATTTGGTGTTATGTTAAACTTATATTAAAGTTTTTCTTCATTACCCATTCAAGCCGTCTCCAACCATTAACAATATGCTTTAGTTAAAGACTATTGTCAATCTTTCATAGATATTTGATATGATGAATATAAGGTAGAAACGCAATTTGCTATATTCGAAGTTGTCAAAGGTAATTACTTTTATGAAAGTAATTATTGAAGTTGATTGCTCTTTTCGTATATTGGGCTTTACAACTAAAACCAACAACATATTTTAATCAACACGATAATAACTTCCTTAAAACAATATTTTGTTAATGGATTTATCTCTAACTATTGTAAGAGATTTTCTGATAAACAATGAAACTTTACAAAAAGTCGTAGTTCTTAAACAGCGTTGATGCTAATTTTTATAAATTGGACTCCATGGGAGTAGGAGTCGACTTTTTTAAGTGAACATAACTCGTGACACTTTTATGGAGAGTTAAAACTCTGGTTCCAAAGCCCGAGCTTGAAAGGCACCCACTACCTGCACAAGTTAAATGACCTGTTTGTCTGCCTGTCAATATCTTTCATGATCAGGGAGGTACCACGAGCGAATGTTTGCATGATCCTAATGTTTTGGGTTGTCACTATCTCCCGTCTTATCATAGATAAGTCTTTACATTAAAATGTTAATTCGATCTTCTCCAGTTTAGATTATCTAGTCTCCTACATTAGACCTAATCTTCGCTTTATGTAAATGAATGCTTGGCGATTAAGTTTCTATAAATGTAGTTCTTTATGCTTGTTTTCATGAAGTTGTTCAACTTATTTTTCTTGAACACAGTCTAAATCATTTAGAAACCTTTACAAGAGAATTATCTATTGTCCACCCAATATTTTTCAGAAATTGAGAAGATGAGCATAACCAAACCCGTATTTAAGAATGAATGCTTCCAGCAGTTCCCTCTGTTATCTGACTAGATCACACCAAGCAACAAAGCTGGTAATGTAAAACACCAGTTCTTATCCATCGAAGAAGAAGTGAAAACAATGATCTGAGCGATAAACTGATTTCTGCTCTATTTTTTGGAATACAGTTTTATGTTAACTGATAAAGTGACAAGGTTTGTCAAATCAACATCTGAAACAGGTGGCAAATTTAAACTACATGTTTAATAAGCTTCCGACTCTGTGTAGCTGGTTATTTTACATTGACCATTATATTAACTGTTTTTAATCTTTATCCAACGTTTGCTATTTTAATAATTTTTAGGTATCTAATGTGTATCTAGTGTTTCGCCTTTAGTTTATGTGACTATTAACTATAGCCTTTGTTAAGGTTAAAGCGTGGTTTGAGTGACGTTCCACAGAGGGCAAAGGGGGATAAAAAACTTTTCTTTAATAGTAACTTTAATAAAATATATTCGCCAGCTTTCTCGACTGTCATATTGTACGTTCTCTGATTATGTATTAGTTGTTTGTGGGGCTGCTCAGAACTATCTATCCATGTGATTAATCTTTTAAAAAGAATATTACGTTCTAAAGAAAATACACGTTCTAAGCCAAAGTTTCGTAGTTCCAAGTTTGGACTATCTTTGACAGTCTTTAGTTTATTTGGTATTTTAAACTTTGTAAACTCTTATCATATGATGCTTTACTATTAAAAAAAACAACTTTTTAACTCCTCTTCATATGTGTGTGTGTGTGTCACGTAAGGTTCGATGACCGAATTTTCACGAACTGCTCTCAATTCGTGTAAATCACCCGAAACCACGCATACTTTTTATTAGAAACCCCCTTTACCTGTGTTTACTTCAGCTCCCAGAAGACTTGATCCCTTACGTGTAAATGGTGTTACATGAAATATTCCAGCTCATAACAAAAGAAGATTCCTGAATTTCCCACAAAAAGGTTTCTGAAAGACCTGCGTGTGCTTCGCACTTGTGCAAACCTTACGATACTCCTATTCAAGTTAAGGAAGAATATATTTTGTCTTAGCTTACTGATGCTCGTGTCACGTATTTTGGTAATTATAGCAGATATGCTGTGAACATATCGACGCACTTAGAGCCAGCAGAAGAAACTCATTACGTGCTAAGCCTACTAATCAATTTTATAAGTTTCTGTAACTTGTTTTATACATTTCTGAGAATAATATAAATCAAAGATATAAAGGGACGGGTGGTGGCTCGTTTCAGCCAAGTGCGTGCTCAATTGTTAGAGTTACACCCATTCATATTTTTTTCTCCCTTGATCTAGAAATAAACCTTCTAACTTGAGTACTGTTCAAATGACAAGTCTCCCTTGCTATTATTCTTTATATCAAAATTGTACATCTGCACCTCTAACCCTTAATTAAAGTAACACACAGGGTTATGTTAGTCACGTTTTGCAACTCACATAAAAACTATTTTTTCATACAAAAAATGGTTACTTCTAAAACTCAATATTTTACATATTACGTATCGCTTAAATCAAGTTCATTCTGTGACAATTTCTGGCTTCCATGTTTATATTTAATCTAAAACTCGTTCAGCCTCGTTTGAACAGTCACTCGTGTAACAAAACAGCAAAACAGCTTCTCAAATAACTTAGAAGAGTGGTATTGTGTAGCTACAAAAGAAAGAAAACTATATACATGTATAAAGGTAAACAATTATGAAGGTAGGAGATGAGAAACAAAAACATAAAAATTAATATGCGTAAATATTGCTTAGTTCAATAATGAACAAAGTAAGTTGAAGGGGTTTAACATGTTTAGCTTTTGTAATTTAACGTAATAGCCCAAGCCCGGCGAGTTTAACAAAGGTAAAGTAACTCGAAACGATGACGAATTGAGTAGAGGTATAATGATGAATAAGCAGTATAAAACAAATTAGTCGTTCAAATATGTTATAAATGGTATAAAACTGAGCAATAGCTGAAATAAACTGTAATCGGTGTAAAATTAAGTAATAACTGAAATAACTTGTAATCGGTGTAAAAGTAAGTAATAACTGAAATAAATTGTAATCGGTGTAAAATTAAGTAATAACTGAAATAAATTGTAATCGGTGTAAAAGTAAGTAATAACTGAAATAAATTGTAATCGGTGTAAAAGTAAGTTATAGCAGAAATAAGATGTTTGTTTGTAGTTAAGCACAAAGCTACACAATGGGTTATCTGATCACCACGGGTATCGAAACCCAGTTTTTAATATTATAGGTCCGCAGACATATCGCAGTGCCATTGAAAGGCAGCTGAAATAAAGTGTAATCGGTGTAAAATTAAGTAACAGCTGAAATTCCGATTACATTTATTTCAGCTATTACTTAGTTTTACACCTACTACACTTTGTAAAATTAAGTAATAACTGAAATAAATTGTAATCGGTGTAAAAGTAAGTGATAACTGAGATAAATTGTAATCGGTGTAAAATTAAGTAATAACTGAAATAAATTGTAATCGGTGTAAAAGTAAGTTATAGCAGAAATAAGATGTTTGTTTGTAGTTAAGCACAAAGCTACACACCACGGGTATCGAAACCCAGTTTTTAATATTATAGGTCCGCAGACATACCGCAGTGCCATTGAAAGGCAGCTGAAATAAAGTGTAATCGGTGTAAAATTAAGTAACAGCTGAAATTAAGTGTAGTAGGTGTACAACTAAGTAATAGCTGAAATAAAGTGTAATCGGTGTAAAATTAAGTAACAGCTGAAATTAAGTGTAGTAGGTGTAAAACTAAGTAATAGCTGAAATAAATTGTAATCGGTGTAAAATTCAGTGATAACTGAAATAAATTGTAATCGATGTAAAATTAAGTAATAGTCGAAATACACTGTAAAATGGTATTAAATTACGTAATAGTTCAATCATCTTTTTGAACTTTGTAAAATTTAGTAACAACTGAAATAAATTTATAAACGATAAAAAATTAGGTACGGTTTGATATGACATGGTAATTAGGGCGCTCGACTCAGAGACTACAGGTCGTGGGATCGCAGAACATGCCAGTCCTTTTAGTCATGGGGCGTTATGATTTGACTGCTCATTCTACTATACGTTGAAAAGAGGAGACAGAAAGATGGCGGTGGGTGGTACTGACTAGCTACCTCCACTCTAATAATCTATCTCTTCAAACTTATTGACGTGTAGTGCAGGTAGCCCTTCTGTGGTTTTGCGCATAAATTCAACAAATAAACAATTTGGTTTAGTTGTTATCAAGAGCAAAGCTACATAATGGGTTATCTGTGTTGTGCCTACCATGGGTATCGAAACCCGATTTTTAGCGTCGTAAGCCTGCAGACTTGCCACTGGGGGCCAAAACAAACTAAATTTATAATAACTGAAATAGATTTGTGAACGGTATAAAATTAGATAATAGTTGAATATATTTTAAACTGTATAAAATTAAAATTAAATGGTTCAAATAAAGTTGTAAAGGACATAAAGTTAAGTAATGGCTCATATAAATTTCTAAAGGATATAAAGTTAAGTAATGGCTCATATAAAGTGAGAATGGTATGAATTACACAGCTCATCAACGTTTATGACAATGGATATTGTGAACATATTGTTGTTGAATACTATTATACACCATCCTTCTTTAAAACCCCGAGAGACTGTATAAAAACTGTAATGTTAAAAATGTATTAGGCCTAATTCTAATGTTTTATGACATATATAACTATATAAAAAGTATTTAAATAATAATTCAATTAGTGTTGATGGATCTATTAGCATTTAATTTTCAACTGACATTTAACGTCTAATATTATTGTTTTCTGCCCATACATTATAAGTTAAAATGGTTCTTTTGCATATACAAAATTTTAAATGATGTTGATAACGTCATTTTCGAATATCATTTGACACTTAATATTCATATAAACGTTTAAGGAAACTGTTTCATGGAAATTTAAACCGTTTGTGGGTGTCAAAGTAATATGACTTAACCTTTGCTGCTAAAAATACAGAAAAACGCGTCACCTTTCCCTATTAAAATTCGAAAGTAGTAATCTACTCATTTTCCACTTCACTAGCTCGATCTCTTCAGTGTATATTATTATTTATTGTAATATTTTATTACATATTACTGCATTTACCCATATTTATATCAATGTCTTTCAAATTCTGTCGAACTAGGAAGTGCCTTCGATTTAAAATGCCAAAGGCACTGGGGGAAATCAATATGTAAAATGAGAATATTTCTCGGTGATTTTAGGCATAATCCGTCCAGTATTGTCGTTTTTTATCATTTCCGTTCAGATTATTCTTTTCATCTGTTTTCAAATACAAAACAGTCTACAAATACAAAGAAGTCTAGAAAAATACCCATATACGATTTTATTTCGTAACGCAGATTTAAGTGCTTGTTTGTTTTTAATTATGCACAAAGCTACACAAGGGATATCT
>NW_013667156.1:266399-270216 GCF_000517525.1 Limulus polyphemus
TCTTGATATAATACTGTTATAGTCCTATTGATAATCTTGATATAATACTGTTATAGTCCTATTGAAAATCTTGATATAATACTGTTATAGTTCTATTCAAAACATTGATATAATACTGTTATAGTCCTCATGCTTGGACTATTATTTATTCATAGACACCTTTGGAACATCCTGAGAAAGTAGAAGTAACAATATTTTCATATTTTATTAAAACGGTTTAAAAAATGTAAAATATGTTTGCAGAAACTGGAACTTATTTAAATGAATAAATAATTAAAAAATATAATAACAGCAACTTTTACAGAAGACAAGTTCTGTTTTTGATAATTACAACGTTTCGGCCCATAGTATCGAGTCATTCCTTACTATCTTGTATTAAATGTACTAGCAGAAATATCCGCCCTCCGGACAGGTATAATTGCTAGATCCTGCGGAAGGCTATTGGGCCTAAGGCCTTTTCTGGAATTGTCTGACAGTTCTACAACAATGTATTCATACTTGACATTCAATAATTGTTTGTTTGTTTATAATTAAGCACAAAACTGCACAATGGGCTATCTGTGCTCTGCCCACCACAGGTATCGAAACCCGGATTCTAGCGTTGTAAGTCCGCAGACATACCGCTGTGCCACTGTGGGGGGGGCACACATTCATTAATGTTTACCATTCATGAGAAAAGGAATTTTATTGAAATTTTAGTTTAAAAATGAGCTATCATCACAGCATTACATCACAGAGTAGGTTTTATTGAAGTATTTCTTTCTAGACAGCGGTTATCAATGAAATTGCTTTGCTTTTCTATTGCAGCACTTATGAGATTTTCACTAAAATAAAACAAATAATTTTTTTAAGTTTGTTTTTTGATTGTTTTATATTCGAAACGTACTCCTTTTTTGTAATTTGTATTGGTTAAATCTGAAACTTACTCCTTTTTTGTAATTTGTATTGGTTAAATCTGAAACTTACTCCTTTTTTGTAATTTGTATTGGTTAAATCTGAAACTTACTCCTTTTTTTGTAATTTGTATTGGTTAAATCTGAAACTTACTCCTTTTTTGTAATTTTTATTGGTTAAATCTGAAACATATAATTTTTGTGGAAATTTCAATTGTTTTATTTATTGCTCAGCTATAAAAATACTGCATAGTTATAAAAATATTACCCAGTTATGATTAGTGATGATCGATGCCGTAGTTTCCGAGATCCGAGTTTTGGAGTATACATCGCAAGCTCCATTATAATAAGATTCGAAGTATTCGAAAAACAAGAGGGATTCCTCAATAGCCGCGGCACATAGAATTATTTTAGTCAAGATTAGAGTAAATTAATTTATGAGACCTTTTTTTAATTTTTTATGATTCTTATTTTATTTTTGTGCACCAGCAATACCAAGCGTAGGGTGTGCGTATACCTGATACAATTTTATTACTCATCAGGACCTCTACCAGCCTACCCTCAAATTGAAATTATTTTAAACAGGATTATAGTAAACTAATCTATGAGACCGTGGGTGTGGTCAAATACATCAACCGAAAGGGTTTGACCCCCTGAGTCCAAAACTGTAATTAGATTTCAAATATACCAAGAGATGGTGGAGCTATGAGCTAAAAATTTGTAATTGATAAAAAAAGAAAGAAAACTGGCCCATTCTATGAGCCGCTATGTCGCGACTAATAACAAATAAAAGCACATGCACACAAAACATATCTGTACTACTATTATTATTACTTTCTGTCCTGGGCAACATTTTGTTTATTATTATATTAGAATAAAATTCCGATTAGGTATATGATCAACAGTTATGCTTCATAAACTATTTATAGGAGTTCGAAGCCTTAAAGATACGGGAGGTGACGTCAGTCTGATTATTTTTACTATACAAGATCCACTCTAGGTCAATTGCTTGTGTGTCGATGAATTTGTTGGATGGTCCCGAACAAATAATGAGTCTCAAACCAGAAGAATTAGAAAAAAAATACAATTAATACTGAAATTAATCCAACTAATTACTTGTGGCTGTTCTTTGTATTTTACGTAGAAAATGTTTTGTTGTCTTTCAAAATTTATAATGCATACTGGAGGGGTTTACACATTTTGATAAAAAAGTTTAGAAAAAAAACGACCTTTATACTCCAGATATATATATTGAGTATAAAGGTCTTTTTACTAAACTTGTTATCAAAATACGTAGAAAATGGTTTGACCGTTTTTTGTTTGGATCAACCCTTTAGACTGAGTTTTGTAATAAGTAAAAACACATAACTACTCTTTATGATGTCATATGTGAACAGCATATAAACAAGTCAGTAATTCGAGGTTTAATGTATGACGTGGGTGTGGTCTTTCAAAATGAGACCATGTACAGATATAATAGATATGAAGGTTCCCATACTTCCAGTTTTTTCTTCAATGAAGTGACGTGCTTCGTATTTGTCATCAAATACAATATATTTTTTCTTAATGATACATTTTTATTCGGTTATTTTGTGTCTATTTCGGTTTGTACTTTCAGACAGAACTTGTTTTATAAAACTAGGCGAGAACAATTGAGTTACATTTTGAGTTAATTACGTTGCTTCTAATTTGTCATCAAAAGCGATATTATTGTTATTACAGTTCCGTTGTTATTGAGTCATCTTGTGTTCATTAGAGTTTCTACCAACAGAGTATAAAGAGAACACGGAAAATCTTGTTTTAAATGTATAAACCAACGAGAGAGCGCGAATTTCTTTGACCCTGTTTTCGAACTTATTGCTTGTTTAGTGTGCTATTTCAAAACTTTATTAGGACATACAATTACGTTGATAAAAACATTATGACCTTCCAAACAGTATATCCGCTGAATACACTAGAATTATTTAAATATTTCGGATATTCACTCGTATTAACCCCAAGGACTGTTCGTGGTAGCCGTCCCTGATTTTCAACTGATGGACAAGGCAACTAGTTAATAGTGCCCACCGCCAACCCTTTGGTTTCCCCTACCGAACATTGGGATATTTGACTGTCACTCTTGAAACATTTTTGTGGCCTCAAAGGGCGAAGTGTGGTACCTGATGATGACAAAACCTTGTCGAAACTTTGTACATTTGCTGTTGCGTTAAACGTATATTAACGTTTTTCTTCATTACCCATTCAAGCCGTCTCCAACCATTATTAGATCACAATCAGCCATACAGTAGAATAATTGGGTAGCATTGCTGTTATGTATTCTTTAAATACCTGTACTAATACACATTATTTGTTGTGAATAAAGAAAGCCACAGATTATTTGTTGTAAACAAATAAAACCACAGATTATTTGTTGTGAACAATACTGATTCAAGTTTCAAGCTTGAACAGTGGACAATTTCATTTGCTAGTTTCTCAACAAAACAAGCATTTCCCATTTCACTATTAGTAATACTTCGCGAAATGTTTTTTACAAATGATAAAGAATACTTTCTTCTATGTGATAAGTACAGATTACGCGAAGCCGTTTGAATGACTCGACTAAACGCCTTTAATTGTTATTGCCAAAACATTCTCATGGCAAAAAAATAACCAAATGGTATATAAACTAACAATTGAAAATAAACTGACTGTCTTAATGAGAATTTGTTGCGGATTATAGTTTGTAAAATATTCATTAAGTCACTATTTTCGATTTATTTTGTCGTTAGTTTTGAAACTTGACCCTATAAGCAGCATTATGAATTATTATTATTATTTTTTTGCTAATTTCAGTGGAATTATCACAGTATGCAACTATGTTAATTTCTTAATACTAACGCTTTGGTTGTAAATCTAACGTACTGTTACGACAGCGGAGATCATGT
>NW_013667157.1:0-635 GCF_000517525.1 Limulus polyphemus
ATGAAACAGTAATGGATAGACTCGTGAAACAGTAATGGATAGACTCATGAAACAGTAATGGATAGACTCGTGAAACAGTAATGGATAGACTCATGAAACAGTAATGGATAGACTTGTGTAACAGTAATGGATAGACTCGTGAAACAGTAATGGATAGACTCATGACAGTAATGGATAGACTCATGAAACAGTAATGGATAGACTCGTGAAACAGTAATGGATAGACTTGTTTGACAGTAATGGATAGACTCGTGAAACAGTAATGGATAGACTCATGAAACAGTAATGGATAGACTCGTGAAACAGTAATGGATAGACTCATGAAACAGTAATGGATAGACTCGTGTAACAGTAATGGATAGACTCGTGAAACAGTAATGGATAGACTCGTGTAACAGTAATGAATGTATTCCTGTAACAATAATTTAACAAAGTGTCACATTAGAAACTTGTAAAAACAGTTATCTCTTTAGGTTTGAGGGATAGTGTGTCTTATAATGTAAATGTAAAAAATCTTGCTCTATCTACATTTTATAATTTTAATAGTAAGAGAGAACCTAACCCTCTAACCCCTGACGAAATCTTAGCCTTAAAAGAATTGTTAATAAATAAAAACATCCATGTTACACGCCCGG
>NW_013667157.1:1608-4752 GCF_000517525.1 Limulus polyphemus
AATTCCGAAACGTTTATCCATGGCCCCTTTTTGTCAATAAACAATGTTGTTTATCATAAGTGTCGTAATCTTGTTTATAATCGAATTTTAGGTTGTATCTACATAAATATTGAATACAAGTCTAAAGAGATTATAATATCATTGTATATGTTAGTTAAGACAACTTTATTTTTCAAATAGACTGGTTTGCATTCGAATGTGGTTAAGGTAGTTGACTTTAAGGGAAGACTTGATAAATATCTAAATGAGCAGGACTGGTTTTAAGGGTTATTTTTAAGAGTTTAACTTAGTGGATAAGACAGCCTAGATGGACCAAAAGGTCCGTTGCTGTCCTTTAATGTTATGATATGTTACATGTTATGATCTTTGAGCTGATTTTTGACAAGCTAGCAGTGTGATACAATTAAACTATCAAATAGTAATGGATCTGTAATTCTTGATACCTCTCTTCCGTGCATTTAATGGCTGTGTCGACAGTTTCGCTTAAGAAATTGACCACAGTTTTGCTATAGATTAAGGATAAGTTCATCACGTTTTTTTACATGAAAACTTTGTTTTTATTGTTTTTTTCCTGAATGAATCTGCTTTCTTGTAACAATTGTCAAGTAATTTCCGTTTATTACCACAAGCTCTCTGTATTGATGAAGTACAGCTATTGTTTGTCTAGTTGTGATATGGTTTGAGACACGTGAATATCACCTAGCCTGTGGGGCTGGCTGAAGTACATCTATTGTTTGTCTAGTTGTGATATGGTTTGAGACACGTGAATATCACCTAGCCTGTGGGGCTAGCTGAAGTACATCTATTGTTTGTCTAGTTGTGATTAGGTTTGAGACACGTGAATATCACCTAGCCTGTGGGGCTGGCTGAAGTACATCTATTGTTTGTCTAGTTGTGATATGGTTTGAGACACGTGAACATAATCTAGCCTGTGGGGCGAGCCTCATGCAGCATGAAAAAAACTAGTCATGAAGTTAAATTTTGGGAAATTGCCTAACTTTTTTTTTTTTGCCCTTGGAATGTGACTTTGTTCCATTGAATCAAGTGAAGTTGTTGCTTTCTGAAATGAATACCATCCTAATTAATATTCGAGTGCACGAACAGCATGAGCTGTATTTTCACATTTAACAGGGAAACATTTTGCAGAGATGCTCATGCGTGGGAAATTTAGTTTACAGTTGCTATTTTCAAAGTGCACGATGAGTGTAATTAATTGTATAGATCTATCGGAACTTTAAGTTGTTGTTGTTTACTCTGTCGTACAATTCTTACAATACGTTCTGTAAGAGGGAAATTTGGAATTTAACTCAAAATCTAAACATAAAGGATATAGCTGTATCTGTCAGAATGACATGAGATTAAACACACACATCAAATATTTGTTTTTATATAATGTGAGCACAAGAGCTGTTTTAGTATTTAGAATGACTGTTGTATACTTTATCTGTATACTCTGGCATAACAATTAAAAATACGAAATAAACACTAGCTGTCATATGAAAAGTGGTGATGGTAAGCACATATATTTAATAAATGCAAGCAAATCACATAGAAGCAATTGTACGTGATGAACAATGTTTTCGAAACATGCATATATATCGGATATATTGTAATTCAATATTCCACGAATTATATATGAAAAAAAAGATAGAAAAAAACAAACAAACAAAGCTGATTCTGCCCAGTGATATCAACATCCATTCAGCTTTATGAATAGCAGATATAACCGGTTTTAAAACAGTATATGTAAAACTTTTCTACGGGCCACTAAGTTCGAGCTGGGTGTGCGTGATATTTATCCAGGAGGAAGAGCAGGTTAGAGGTAAGTTTGAATTTTTAGAACGTCGAAATTCTCTGTGTTCTCAGATACGAGTAGCAAGGTTTCTTTAAACTAAAATGTAGCTATATATAAATTTTATTTGATATTTGCATACGTCTTGGGCCCGTTTGTAGTTAAGTAAACCAATTTTAATAGAACAGATATTTTATAAAAATGGACCCATTTGTTCACTTCTGACAGAGAACATTAAAACTAGTATCCAATCGTTTTAAGATATTCTTATTTCAGATATTTTGAGGAACACGTTGTGAGAGCAAGGCTTCGTGCTTAAAACTGATGTAGCCCCGAAGCAAGAATATTTTGATAGTTTTATTTCAAATAACTATTTTGGAACTAGCCATCAATACATGTATTTATGTTTCCTCGTTATACTTCACAAAGTAAACTTTCAAGACCTCTACAAAAAACTATACCTTGGTGCAATAGCGAGTCAAGTAGCACATAGTTACTACAATAGCGAGTCAAGTAGCACATAGTTACTACAATAGCGAGTCAAGTAGCACATAGTTACTACAATAGCGAGTCAGGTAGCACATAGTTACTACAATAGCGAGTCAAGTACCACATAGTTACTACAATAGCGAGTCAAGTAGCACATAGTTACTACAATAGCGAGTCAAGTAGCACATAGTTACTACAATAGCGAGTCAAGTAGTACATAGTTACTACAATAGCGAGTCAAGTACCACATAGTTACTACAATAATGAATAAGTGCACTTACTCCTTCCTTCATTTGAAATACAATAAATCACAGGAAGTATAATGATGTTGAGACTGTGAAAAAATCTCACATAAAACTGCGCTTTATTCTTATGTTTATGAGTCCTTGGCAATGTTGAAATGTGTATCTTTCATCAAGACTAGTTCAAATATATAAACTGGTGAAACGTAACTGTAAATATATATATATATATATATTTATCTTACCACGTGCAAATGATTCCCAGCAAGCCTTAAATGTACACACGTGTGCTGGTTAGTGTGCTAGCGAACAAGAAAAAAAAAAGAAAATAATACAACGATTTGTAGTTGTAGCGTTGCTCTGTGGTGTTTAGTTAAGTTACTAACTCGTCAGTGAGAAAGCGAGCAAGAAAAAAGAGAAAATAATACAACGATTTGTAGTTGTAAGTTGTGGCGTTGCTCTGTGGTGTTTAGTTGAATTACTAACTCGTCAGTGAGCTAGCGAGAAGTTAATACAACGATTTGTTGTTGTAAGTTGTAGCGTTGCTCTGTGGTGTTTAGTTAAGTTACTAACTCGTCAGTGAGAAAGCGAGCAAGAAAAAAGAGAAAATAATACAACGAT
>NW_013667157.1:5533-7724 GCF_000517525.1 Limulus polyphemus
TGTTACATGTTTGAAAAGCATAGTTTAACAGATATAAGCATAGTTTAACAGATATAAACAGATATAAGCATAGTTTAACAGATATAAACAGATATAAGCATAGTTTAACAGATATAAACAGAAAATTCTTACATACGCAGTTCCCAATTATCAGCAGTGCTGTTACATCACTTTAAATTGTTTTACTTACAATTTCTTGTTTAGTTAAAAACATCCTCTTGAGAAGCAGAAAATGGAAGTGACAAAAGACAAAAAATTTAAAGACGAAACACCAGAAAAAACTGAAGTTCAGGATGTCACTGATCTCTTTGGAAAATATGGGGCATGGCAAATAAGATTCTTGGTCTGGATGATTCTTGGTGGACTACCATCTTGTTGGAACAACCTGGTTATACCATTCTTGGCTCCAGAAGTGGATTACTGGTGTCAGAAACCCAGCGTATCGTTGTTCGACAATATGACGACCGAGGAATGGAAATTATTAGCGATCCCGAAAGTTGGATCAGAGTACAGCAAGTGTTCAATGTATGACATAAAGTTCAATGGGACCGAAAAGAAAGACATTTTTATTAACGTCAACAAAACTATACCTTGTGCAAATTTTGAGTTTGATCATTCTCTCTACACTTCTACAATACAAGAAGAGGTAACAAAATATAAATAGTTTTTAACCCCTATTTTAAGTAGTATGTAGTATTGTACAATTGTTTTTTTTAACTCTCACTTAATTACAATTTCCAAATGGGAAATATATTTTTCCATTCTACGCTAAGCCTAAGATTTCATGATAACGATATAGATGGTTTTATTCATCTTCCTTGTAAACTCCTGTTTAAAGTACAGAGTTTCACAGTTTTGTTCGTTTTAGCGAAAAGCTGCACGATAGGCTATTTCCGCTCTGTTCACCGCAGTGAACTGAACCCCGGTTTTCAGCATTTAAGTTTGTTTAATAAACCCATTTGATTACGTGATGTATATATCTTTCGTAGTTTAACATACGTATGTATATTTCATCATTATTTGCCCCTCAGACAAATAAGATTATCTGATATTTGATGTTGACTGTACATTTCTCCAAACATAAACCTTCCCTATTTATGGGTAAGGTTGTCTGATATTTGATGTTGACTGTACATTTCTCCAAACATAAGCCTTCCCTATTTATGGGTAAGATTGTCTTATATTTGATGTTGATTGTACATTTCTCCAAACATAAACCTTCCCTATTTATGGGTAAGGTTGTCTGATATTTGATGTTGACTGTACATTTCTCCAAACATAAAGCTTCCCTATTTATGGATCTGGCATGGCTTGGTGGTTAAGGCACTCGAGTCACAACCTGAGGGTCGCGGGTTATAATTCCATTCACCGAACAAGTTCGCCCTTTCAGCCGTGGGGTTTTTATATTGTAACGGTTAATCCCACTAGTCATTATTAAAAAAAGTAACCCAAGAGTTTGCGGTGGGTGGTATTGACTAGCTGTCTTCCCTCTAGTCTATTACTGTTAAATTATAGACGGCTAGCGCAGATAGACCTCGTGTAGCTTTGCGCGAAATTCAAAACAAACGAAACCAAACTACAAATTTCAAATATTCGAGACTTAAATATGTTATCACGTTTTGTCACCGTTTCTTGTCACCTGAATAATGTCATAAAACGTTGTTTTTCATGACAATAGTGGAGCTTGACCTGCAACAACAACTGGTTAATTTCCCTCAGTCAGTCCATTTACATGGCCGGGTTTCTGATCGCCGTGTTAGTTACGGGACAAGCTTCTGATAGGTGAGTGTTTACAGTTAAGGACTGATACAAAAACAAACATGTACTATGAAAAGTTCTCAGTATTTATTTCTCTTTTATTTTAGTAACGTTAGCATTTCTTGTTTCACTTGTGTTTTCAAATTGTACGTACGAGTACGGGAGTGTAAATCGGTTTAGCACTAAAGAGATAGCTATAAAATATGGCTGAATTTTCCTCGATCTAAATAAACACTGTCTTGTGCCATTCTGTTTGGTGCCACATGCATTTTCTCGTGGGAGAAACCTTGTGATTGTAAGCATATAGTTGAATATAATTTTGTAGGTCTTGCTAGTGATCTTAACCAATAGCGAGTCTTGATATACATTGAGTGGTCACAAGTAAATAGACACCTAATTTTTCGTCATTTAACTGATTTATGCTGACTAATTT
>NW_013667157.1:8654-10153 GCF_000517525.1 Limulus polyphemus
GGTGTCTATTTCCTTACCCTAATTGTGTGACCATGGGGGGGGGGTCGCTAGATTCTCACTTTGTGTGTGTGTATCGTCACAATCTAAAATATTTTCGGGGGGGGGCAGAAAAAATTGATAAGCCCTGATATATAACAAAAAGGTGGTGATAGTTTCTCCCATCTTGACACTGTAGCATTCGCCAAACAAACAAAATAAGAATAATGGCTTATGTACATAAAACGTCACTTGATTTGGTGTATACTTATTTAACTATAGAAAAGTGGTTGTCCAATGTACTGTGTGGTCACACAGACGATAAAAACTGGTTTCTATTAACGTCTTTAAGTTGTTACGACAAGCAAGAAGAAAATCATAGTTCTTATACTTGGTTGATTGCGGCATCTGGTGGATAACTTCTAAACAAAAGACAACACACTAAAGCTATGAAATATTAAGAAAACAACGATGTAAAGGTGTGGCACATGTAGAAAACAACATGATGTAAGATAAAACGAAAAATAAGATGACATAAGACATGACGTAAATTTATGATGTATATTGAAGGCAAGATGACATAAGATATAATGAAGTGAAGTTATGACATATGTAGGAAAGAAGATGTTATGAGATACAACCATGTGAAGTTACGATATATGCAAAAAACAAGATAACATAAGATATAACGAAGTGAAGTTATGACATATGTAAGAAAGAAGGTGGCATAAGATACAACGATGTGAAGTTGTGATATTATGTAGAAAAGATGGCACATCATACAGTAATGTGAAGTTATGTTGTATGTAGAAAATACGATGACGTAACGCGGGATAGCTCCTTCTTCCTTCTCTCACTAATACAAGATTGTTTTTTACGGACTACAAGTGAGGCCTGATTAAAAATTGTTTTGGACTTGAGGCCTCACTATCATTGTACGTATACATATTTATGTTACTACATAGCCTACATTGAACGTCCATCCATTAAGAACTACACAGTACCAACAGATATATTACTTACCATTTAACATTGACCTATTTAGGGTCCGGTTATTTTTAAAAGAAGGGAAGATCATGATGGATTCAATTGGATTCAAACCAAAACTTTAAATTGTCAAGTTTGTTCTTGTATTTGTTTTTAGAGCACAACCACACTAGGCTATCAGCTGTGTCTACTGCGTGGAATCGAACCTGGGATTTTATCGTGCATTCACCGCTGTCCCACCAGGAAGAAACTGTTAAGAGAATATACACTTACTGTTTTCATTATGTTACACATCACAATTTCTAACAGCCTAAAACTGAGTTAAATTATACTTTGGATTTAGTGTTTAAATAAATGCCGATATATAGTCAGTTTATGATATTTGCTAACAAGATTGATACACACCGTTTCTTCTTTAACACAAATATGTTTTGATATATAAACAACAATACAATTGACAATAACAGTTATTACGAATAGTTATTACAAACAATGTTTTATATACAACAGTTTCACAAACTTACAAGCAATATAAA
>NW_013667157.1:10696-12115 GCF_000517525.1 Limulus polyphemus
TACTTATAATAAAATATTGTTGGTCCTTTGTGTTTATGTTAATGAGCAGATTTTGCATTTATATTAAATATTTGTGTAATTCAAAGGTAATGAATCAATTATCTGAACCAAAAAATTAATCCAGTAAAGTTTGTAAGATTAAATAAATTACAACCAGCTATAATATGTTTTGTTACATTTACATTTGTCTGTTACTTATACTGCTATTTTTGTATTTCACACAAATAAATAATTTGATATTTCTTTTCAGTTTTTCTGTCAGCTCCATCTACAAAATTATAAAACTATTTGAATAACCTTAAGTTTAGTTTGTTTGTTTGTAATTAAGCACAAAGCTACACAGTGGACTATCTGTGCTCTGCCAATCACGGGTATCGAAACCCGGATTCTCGCGTTATAAGTCCGCAGACATACCGCTGTGCCACTGGGGGGCGAATAACCTTAGACCAAAAGCACACCAGGTAAGTTATAAGTTAAGCCTTTTTGTCAAGCCAGCGAAAATGGTGCCGAAACTGTGTTTCTGTTAAAAATATTTGACTGATATACGACTGCAATACAATTTTTTATAAAGGCCCGGCATGGCCAGGTGGCTAAGGATCTCGACTCGCAATCTGCGGGTCGCGAGTTCGAATCCCCGTCGCACGAAACATGCTAGCCCTTTCAGCCGTGGGGGCGTTATAATGTGACGGTCAATCCCACTATTCGTTGGTAAAAGAGTAGCCCAAGAGTTGGCGGTGGGTGGTGATGACAAGCTGCCTTCCCTCTAGTATTACACTGCTAAATTAGGAACGGCTAGCGCAGATAGTCCTCGTGTAGCTTTGCGCGAAATTCACAAACAAACATTTTTTTATATAGATATATTCATGTCGTGGCACGACGAGGCTGTAATCTTAGTGATTATTTATTATATTCAACAAGTGGTATGCGCATTAACCCACTTTAAGGTACTTTTTTTTCTTAAGATTTTTCACACAAAGTTACATAACAGCTACCTGCATGTAGTCGTCCCAAATTTTCAACTGACCTACTAGAAAGAGGGCGTGTGAATGAAAAGTGGGACTTTTCTAGGTCGCCAACGGCCACGACTGCGAACCCGTTTTTCTTTTTCTTTAGAAGCGACGGGACACGAACCATATACCCGTTGATTCACGATTCGGGTATCTTTGACACTAGTCACCAGGTCTAAGCATGATGTAGCAGACTAAGTTTGTCCATTATAATAAAATACTCCTTCAAATGACCTATCTCTTAAAGGTCCAACTTTTCGCAGAAACGTCTTGCTCTTCCTTCAGTTACATTATCGATCTATAATTGCTGACCAGAGGAAGGTCAATTAACTAGTAGCTCCCTCCGCCTACTTTTCTAAATAGTAGGTTTGTTTGTTTTTTGAATTTCGCGCAAAGCTACACGAGGGCTATC
>NW_013667157.1:12595-16458 GCF_000517525.1 Limulus polyphemus
ATCTGCGCTAGCCGTCCCTAATTTAGCAGTGTAAGACTAGAGGGAAGGCAGCTAGTCATCACCACCCACCGACAACTCTTGGGCTACCCTTTTACCAATGAATAGTGGGTTTGACCGTCACATTATAACGTCCCCACGGCTGAAAGGGCGAACATGTTTGGTGTGACGGGGATTCGAACCCGCGAGTCGAGCGTCCTAACCACCTGGCCATGCCGGGGCCTAAATAGTATGACTCACTTTCATAGCTAGTCCACTCCACAGCTGAAAGAGCATGTTAAAGGGTATACAGAGACTTAAGCCTCATACCTTCCACTCAAGCACACTAAATACTAAGCCACGCCTGGTTTTTAGCGTATTTCACTGTATGCCAGTTTCCTTTCTATTATAATGTTCGTTAGAGTGGCACCCTGGTTACGTTTTCGGACCAACTACTTTAAAAGGAAGTATTAGTTGTTTGAGAACCACGAGGAAGCACGGACCATATAACAAAGTGGTTATTTCACGAGAGAAGTAGCATGTGCACACAACAGAACTCGCTCATGTAAAGTGTCTTTTACCAGGAAATGTTTTATTGGAGGTATCCGAAAATGTTGATGTTGTTAAACCGACTGGTAAAACTGTAGCTGTTTCCAATAAATATTAACACATGCACACATACACTTATATATATATACATATATATGGAAAAGCAAGAGTAAGTAAATGAAGGACAGTCAAATCAAAGAATCTCATTAAATATAAACTTTCTGTTTATGGAAATGAACATTTTTCGCATTCGTATTAAATATTTGTATCATTCAAGCGTAATGATTCAATTATCTCAACCAAAAAAAAAAATTAATTCAGTAAAGTTTGTTTTAAAGCGAAGCCACACTGGGCTATCTACTATGTCCATCGCGGGGATTTGAACCCCGAATTTTAGTGTTGTAAGTAGGTAAACTTACCGCTGTCCCATCGAGTGAATAATAAAAAACAACAACAAAGAACATAATTATGTTGATAAATGTTTGCCAACGCATGAATAAATAGACTTTTTTTTTTCTCGCCTGAAGAGTTAATGAAAGAAAGACTGTTGAAGTTGTTAGTGTTTGAATAAGAACGATTTATATTTGTTCAGGTAAGATTCTAGGTTTATTTTCTGTCATGATAACGTTTCGTTAGTTTTTGTAGACAAGTTACACAGGCTTAATATTTGATGTTTCTGTTCTAGGGTTGGCCGTCGCCCTGTGATGTTATTGTGTTTGTTCATCATGTGTGTGGCAGGATTTGTCGCTGCTTTTGCTCCAAGTTTTACTGTGTTTGTCATTGCTCGTTTCTTTATCGCCCTTGGAAAGTCTGGACTTTATACAACGTCGTTTATCCATCGTTAGTATATACAATTGTTACTCTTGATGAAGTGAAAGTAAAGGTTAAAGAGACGAAAATCTCGTTGGACTTGATATTTTTTGTTTGGTTGTTTGATCCATGAAATAAGGCTTCTTATAAGGAAACATTTGACGTAGGAAATAGGGAGCGTTTAACCTCTGACATCTGTAGTTTCTAAATGAATATAAACAAGTTTTAGTCTGAGTACTAAGTGCTTGTTTACGTCACTAACAATTCTCGCAATTGTCCCACCAAGCTGTCTAACTTCTCTGACCTATGATGACGTACACTTTATATATGATGTTAAAATAACACTACTACTGTAAGTGAGGTCATATTCAAACTACTTTAAAAATCTTCAAACCAGAATCACGAGATTCTTTTAAGGATCCTGGTAAATCTATAGACTGAAAAGAACGTTAATTTGTTGATAAGATTTGAAATACGACTAAGTAATATGATATTACACATGTGGGCGTGTCAAATACGACTAAGTAATATGATACTGCACAGGTGGGCGTAGTAATATGATATTGCACAGGTGGGCGTGTCAAACACGAGTAAGTAATATGATATTACACAGGTGGGCGTGTCAAGTACGACTAAGTAACATAATGTTACACATTTGGGCGTGTCAAATAGGACTACACATGTTGATGTGTCTAAACTTTATGTAAACGAACATATATAACTCCTTAAGCCCGAGCGGACGTTAGAAGTGTCCTGCCGAAAATTCCGATTTACCCATAGGACGGTGATATCGTTGTTCAACAGGGAGAGGTTTGAGGCTACTTACTCAATAGGACGGTGATATCGTTGTTCAACAGGGAGAGGTTTGAGGCTATTTACTCAATAGGACGGTGATATCGTTGTTCAACAGGGAGAGGTTTGAGGCTATTTACTCAATAGGACGGTGATATCGTTGTTCAACAAGGAGAGGTTTGAGGCTATTTACTCAATAGGACGGTGAGATCGTTGTTCAACAGGGAGAGGTTTGAGGCTATTTACTCAACTTTTCATATGAGTCCTCCTGGTGCCGAAGGGTGAAAACAACATTAAGAAAATTGAAATTTTATTAGGTATGATGATAATTATTAGGAAATCATTGAAATAATTCTGACAGAACGGACAAAACATTATGGGTTTCAAAGGTTAAAGTAAACGCAGGTCTGGTGCATTATTCTGTATTTAACATAATCTGTTTTGAAACAGTCAAGTAATTTGGCTCAGCTTCAGCATTATACCAGGTTAAACTTCACATGTTATTGATATGCGTCAATAGCGAATGTTCACTAGCCTTTGCTCCATTATTTTTCAATTGGTATGTTTTCTGTTTTGTAAAAACAAAATTATGATAAATTAATTTACTTTTGGTAAAGTTAGGTACAGATTACAAAAAAAGGCATTACGTTCAAGGTAATTGATTTTTTTAATGCTTTCCTAAAATAATATAATAGAAATAACCGTCATCTTTATACGAGTAGGGGTTGTTTCTGTATTATTTGGGTGCTTATTAAGTGTCTATGAAAATATTACTAGTTTATTATAATTCTAGAGAAGTTAATTGACTGTTGTACTCCCTAGTGATGGAATCTTGTGGGCCTGAACACAGGACCTGGCTAGGTGTGGGATCGGGAATTGGATGGTCAATTGGTTACGTCACTCTCCCTGGAATAGCGTGGCTCACTCGAGACTGGTTTATGACACAGTTGGTGATCACTGTGCCAGGACTAGCTTTAGTTTCTTTATGGTGGTGAGTCAAATATGAACTAAGTGTGATAAGAGTAACCATACTCACAGAATTTTCAATAATAACCAACAAAAACAATATACCTGCTTATTATATTATTAAAAAGTCATATACAACGATATACTTTTTTAAAAAGCACTATTTTCTGTCGCTATAAATACTCTGGAACTTCATTAGTTTTCAAAAACATAATTAATCACTAAGGTTGTGTTTCTGTAACATTTGGATGTTACACATTTTAAGGCTTTGACTTAATAATGATTAAAACTCCTATTTAAGACTTAGAATATGTACAAATCTCTAGTTTTTATGCTATTTAATTTAGACTAGATAAAATCAATCCACTAGGTTAAGCCTAAAAACAGTTTTCTAGTTCACCCCGCACGTGACTTCAAAGTTAACGACCAGATTAAATACCAAACCTGACAACGCAAGAGAACGTCTAATTTGGTGTTATCTTCAAATAATAACGAATACGCAGAATAAAGAAGGCTAGAGAAGAATTTTGTGCATAAATTATAATCATGATGTAGAAAGATTTATGTAGCGTTACCTTAAACACATACAATAATAATCAAAGAGAAATCTCGATATTAACATGAAGAACTTGAGAAGCTTCCTGCACATAGATTTGGTGTTTATTTTCTACACCAGAGACAAGAAGACGGTTTGTTGCACTTTACTCGTGAGCGTTTCTCACTCAACTTCGCCCTTTCAGCCGTGGGGGCGTTATAATATGACGCTCAAT
>NW_013667157.1:17458-24221 GCF_000517525.1 Limulus polyphemus
AGTAACAGGTGGTTCTAGGATCTCGGAATTGGGTGTATATTTTCCCGATGAGTTGGAACAGATAGATCACAGAGGATGAGGCTAGACACAATTTTAAAACACAAAGAACTAAAAATTAATCTAACGTTCTCAATTAGCAATACAAATAAAGAATACAATATATTAAACAATAAATTATTGGGCAAGTGATCATGTGTTTGTGTGTGGTTGACAATAGCTGAAGGATATTTTATTGGGCAAGTGATCATGTGTTTGTGTGTAAGTGTGTGATTGACAATAGCTGAAGGATATATTAAGTTTCTCTCTATGGATAGGCCAAGGTGCGCATTTCACGACCTTTTACAGAGTTACATTCAAAATTTAATTAAACAAATTTATTATCAAAGTATATGAATAAATTTGGAATCAAAACATTGTTAATAAATCTAATGTTAATATTATATTAGTTTTAATTTCAAATGGAAATGTTTACATAGATCCCCAATCTCCCCTTGTATGTGCATTATATCATTTGTTTGCTCTAAATTGCCCTTCTTCTATTTTTTTCATCACCCCTCTCTGATGTACTGAATTTATCATAAGGTACTAATTGTAGTACAAATATTGCTAAGGCATAGTCTAATTTTTATAGCCTTCAATTTTCTTTGTTTAACCCTACCGCAACGGGCATCCTTTACTGCGCATGACACAAGGTTTTTGTGTCTTATATTCAACATTTTATTAAACTACTTTTTGTTTATGTTATACCAATTAGAATAGCATAAAATCTTAGCTAATAATTCATGTGTTAATGGTATATATATGTTTTAAGTTCTTAATTTTATAAGGCAATATTTAAAAAATCCCAAATTCCCCTAGTGTGACACACATTATCTTCTCTTTTCTATTTTATACACCACCCCTCAAGTAACTAAGAAATTAAACGTAAATTACTCACTATAATTAATTTCATTAGCAGGCAAATAACAACAATAAGAAGCCAAATGTTGATACTATATTGTTTGTTATTTATGTATATATTTTTTTATTTTTTTTTATCAAAGTAACTAAAATATAAATATTACAAACTTATTAGGTTGGATGAAAAATAATAATAATAAAATTTCTCCATGAAATATGCTTGAGTAGCTCGTAACTTGAGCTATACATTTACTGTATGACTTATAACTTCTTATTATTAGTTTTATACGTTTCATAGGGTAATAAAACAACAAAATTAAGTAGAAACAGATGTAAACTTTTACGAACCTTAAACTGTTTAAGATATATAACTAATTTTCTGTTATAATCCACAGACATTTTTATAAAGAAAAAAGGTAGTTTAGAGTTATTTTGTGTATTTGTGGTAATTACAAGGTCAGTCAAATTGACCGAGCTCATTTTTTACTGAAATAAAACGTTTGAGGTTCATTTAGGAAATTCTAGAGGTTATGCAAACGAAATCTGAAAATGCAAGGTAATGAAAAAAACATATTTTTAATCGTAACCTGAAAATCATCTTGCACTCAGACTATTTAACACTTGGAACTCCGTATATTCATGAACAAATCTTTAGCAAAATACTTAATGAAAAACTCTAATTTGTTTATATGAAAAAAAGACTTGTAATGTTTACTAAAATTTACCAAATTTCGTGAAGATACATGCACAACATTAAAAGTTATAGTATGAATACCTTCATGGTTATCTGGTGGTTATAAGGTTGGTCAAAATGATCAAATCCTTATCAAGTGAGTTAATAGGGGAGTTGTTGGCAGTGCATGTAGGTTCCCCTTGTGAGTTAAACTAAGTGAAACAACGATAAAATGGCTAACTGAAAATATACCCCAAGTTAAGTCCAATATTATTTATTTTAATCCATTGAAAAATTCTACATGAAAGCCCAGATCTTAATGGAATTTCACCAATGAAGCTTAAAAAACAACACTTTAAACCTTAAATCACGGAGTCAATGATAACTCTAAACCTGTTGACACTTACTGTGAACAAATGCAATTAAAAACAAACAAGAAACATTAACGTAAAATAACGCAATAACAATACTTCAAATCCTGGTTGCAGTGTACGAAAACCACAGTAATTTTAAACAAAAGGTACTCTTACGAGTTGTACAAATTCTTAATGTAATGTACCCATCAAAGTAAAAGTATAAATAATATATGGCAGAAATTAAAGGGTTCTTCTAACTTACTAAGTCACAACTATGAAAACACTGGGAAAATGAACAGAAAATTATGTAACTTCTGTGTCAGATATGTATCAAAATGCATGTTAATTTTGATCTTTCAACCCCAAACATTGTCTTAAAAGTGTCAGTATACCCTCAAGTTTCTAACAAAAGTAACTAGTGATTATTACTGGTTAGATCAGCTGGCCAACAAGAATTGTAGATTAAAGGCATTTCCATTCTCAATAACTGTCTGATTTTCTGACAAGAATATCCCAGAACCCTAATTAACAATAAATAATCTTGTTGTACTTGTATGAAAGTCAGATAGGTAGGTACAGCTCATACTTAAGCTAACTTACCACGTACAAATAGTGAAATCTAGTAACTCACTGTTCATTGTGTCCAACTGAGGAACTGTGAAAAAAAACCCATAACAAAATGGACACAAAACATAATATGTCCCCATATCACAGAAGTCTATGTAATTATAATCTGTATCAATATATATGTTATACATATATACATATAAGTGGTGTTAAGAAGTTGTTTCTCCCTAGTAGTTGTTCCACACTGAGACAGCATATCGTTATATATATACATAAAATGATGCTATTCTTCTCAGGGTGTGTATTCTTACCATGTGACTGTTGTTCATTCCCATCAGAAAATTAAGGAAGTTATATCCTGGAGTGATCACCTGACCTGTCAATGGATAAGATCTCTGTCTACTTTCGCATAGTATATACAACTTTGTAGAAATCTTTCCCATGAGATGACAAAAATGGAATCTTAGGTGAATGACCCAGAACAATAGACGTCTAAGATGAAATGAACTTAGCTACTTCCTAGACCTTATTAAAACTATATATATGCCTGCATATATGGAAACTCAAACAAATCCTACATTAAATAAGGGGTAGCAAACACATAGAATGCCTTTTTTTTATTTACCACGTGTTTTTATCTTTTCTTAACGTTATAATATTTACTGTAAATTTATTCTTTGTTATGTATATGTCGAAGTTTCGTATAACACATGCTCAAGAAAGCCATAAAATTGATTTCATCATAGCTGCCTTTGTTCATTTGTTGTGCTCAAGTGGGTAATATCTCTTTTGCTTTGGAGGGAGTGGAATAATTGCTACAATACTGCACACTGTAAAGGAAGTCAACAACAATGTCCATTAATGGCCATTTAGGTAATGTTCAGATGTTTTGGCCTCACCTATGTTAAAATGAGAATGATCAGTCACGTGGGTAGGATTTGGCCCTCTGGGTAAATGCGGTGTTTCTTGCAAACTAAGAAACATTGGATTTAGACAGCTTTGAACAAGATCTAAAATGAGAAGCAGCTTTGAGAAAATCTAGTAAAAGTGAAAGTCCATTGTAACATAAAGCATCTACACACTCACATACACTGTGTTTATGTTTAGTGTTTTGAAATAAATTGTGCAGTTTGTATTTTACTTCGTGTCTAGTTCCATTATTCCCCTTAGCATCACAACTCAGTTATTCAAAGGTTTTGTAATCAATATATAGATTAAATTTCCTATTTTTAAGAGGACCTATCCAACTGCTTGATGTTTAGTTCAGTTTTACCTGAATATAAAACACGTGAATAATTTTTTGGCTGATGAGGCCATAGTCGTTTTCTTGTTTAATTTTGTTAATTAAATAAAATAATAATGTATTCATAAAGTATATAAAATTGAAGAGCATATGTTTCAATTTATTCAATAAATCATCATAATTATGTGATTAATTCAGTTAAAACTGTTCTTAGTAAATAGGAGCTGATAGTATTTTGATAATTTTAATCCTCTAACATACAGGCTTATTCCTGAGTCGCCACGGTGGTTACTATCCCAGGAAAAAATGGAAAAAGCTGAAGAAGTCGTGAAGAAACTTATGAAGATTAACAAAAAGGAATGTGCAGATCTTCCGGCTGCATTACAACAAATCGTAAATAAATCGAAGAAGGTTAGGATAAGAATTACAAATAAATATAGGAAACTGTTGGGGCTAAGTTTAAAATACAGATGAGAAAGGAGAATGGTATATTGAAACATTAATTATGAACATTTTTTTAGTTAGTTAACACCTGTAGGTGGAATGATTTAAACATCAACATACTTTCCTAACGTCTTCTATTGTTGCACGGTTTCTTTTGGATCATCTGGCAGGAAAAAGTGCTAAGTCGAGTGTACTTAACGATAACGAATGAATTTATATAGGCTACGTTCACTGGTAGGCTTAACTTCACAAACAACGTTTCAACAAAAATTCCTAGACTAATGATCGATAACATATTGACTCACTAATTAACTAACTGACAAAGAGACTCACTAAGTGACACTGAACTAATTGATTAAGTTAAATTCACACAGTCTGGCATTTTTATATTGTACTTGTCTTCTACTTACAACGAGAAGCTTTGAGATTCCACAGAGGCCTAAACTTTCGTTAAATTTCTTGACTTCACGTAATTATTATATCACATGAAAAATAATTATTAAAAATATAACCTATTACAATAAAAATCTTTATAAATATATGTGTATGTATATTATTTGCTTGATACATTTAGATGTATTATAAAGATAACACAACAGCTGATTTTAATTTTTTCATCTAAAGAAACGCTACACCTTCCTCTTGATGATGACTGTTTTTTAAGTATAATAAAAAAGCTGGGCCACTTCGCACGTGTACATCAGCATGTACATTGGCAATAAAGCATTAGCAAGGTTATATTCTGTTAGCCCCGGAAACAGCTTATACGGAAATCTTATTTTACTAGATATAAATAATTTGAGATTCTCCATTCTAATATATATTGGCTTAAGTAAGTTCTATATTTTAGAAAGTAGAAAACGATGAGAAAAAACGACATGCCAATATGTTGGATCTTCTTAGAACGCCTGGTTTGAGGAAAAACTCTTTGGTGCTTTTCTTTATATGGTAAGTTTATAGTTTATTTAGGGGATTAGGGGAAAAAGTATAATTTATCTTAAATTAAAAACTGTGTAATTTGTCATTTTATAATTGAAATATTGCCCTTCAACCTATTTTTAGTAAATACTTCTAACAAAATTTCAATTATAATATTTTTATAGACAAATATGCGAGTATCTAAAGGTTGATTTTGCTTCAAAAACTACTCGCAAATTTTGAATTGTGGTTTAACTACATATTCTATTTTAATAACTTGTGTTATAATGTGTTATAACGTACAATTTTCTTGTGTAGATTCACACATTTGTAAATCAGAATAGCATTTATTTATTTACTCCCGCTTTGTTATGAAGTGGCTTTGTGTGGGATGTTTAAAATTCATCTCAGATATTTCTAAGTTATCTAGTTTTTTTTCTTTCGGGTATTTGTCTTGTTGGTGCAAAAGTATATATATAGATCTAAACAATAGCCGCAATACTTGAAATTATTTTAGGCAGGATTAGAGTAAATTAACCTACGAGTCCTTGGGCATGTTCAAATACATCAATGGAAAGGGTTTGACCTCCTAAGAGATGACGGAGCTGTGAGGTAAAAGTTTGTACTCAAAAAAACAAACAAACCACAGAGCTATTTCGTGAGCCGCTATGCCGGGCTAAAAATGAATAAAGGTGTTTTCAAAATAAACTATCCAAATGCAAAAAAAGACAAACTATTAAATAAAGCTGTAAAACTTCCTAGCCTTTAAAACTCTTTTGTTATAAAAGAATAGAAAAGTGTGAGCTCTTCAAAAGTCTCTAAAAACATTAGACGGTGGAGAAATTCAATATATTAAAATGATTAGATGTACTAATTAATTACACTATTATTCTTTATATTATGATTATTATAACATTCATTATCGTTGTTCTTTTAAAAACACCGAACAGATATATTTCAGATACAGATGCTACTTACTAAACTAGAGATTGGTCGAAAGGAGGTTCGATTTTGTTAAGAGACTGTTAAAGGAGTTGAAGGGGCATTAGAGAGGGAGCCCTGGTTACAACCTGAATTCTAATATAATTTCCTCCCACATCTTAAGATATATATAGCAAAGCTGCTTACAGTATGTAAGTCGAAAGTATACCGTGGGTGAGTACCAGTCCAGAACTGGTTCATAGTAAGGTTCATGTCAGATTGAAGAAACACACTAGAAAACGAAAGGTGTTTATAGATATAAAACTATAACGTCACGCTCGTTAGTTTTTACAGCAATAGATTTAAAGTTCCTTGGCCAACACTCTATCAGTAACCTAGTTGACTAGTGAAGGTTTCCATGAGACATGGCAACGGTTGTTAACTGCTTAAGATGTGAGAGGTTTTCACAATACAAGAAATACGTTACAAAAGTAAACGTTTCTAATCAGCAACACATTAACCCTTCACTACGTTGTGCCGTGCAGTTGTCTAGGGTGCGATACGTACGTGTTGCTTAGAACCGAGAGCATATACTAACTTTCTTTCCCTATATCCCGATACAGATGTAGTATCCTTGGCTGCACATATAATGCATCCCAGGGAAATCCCCAAATCTTCTAGTGATTATGAGATAGTATTATAATATAGATTGTTTGTTTGTTTGTTTTTGGAATTTCGCGC
>NW_013667157.1:24662-27552 GCF_000517525.1 Limulus polyphemus
TCAGATTGTGAGTCCAGCGCCTTACCCACCTGGCCATGCCGGGCACAATAATATATATTAAACGACAAAGTCTTTTGACCGTTGGATATCTCCAGCAGGACAACATACCTTCACAGAAGTTTCGGTATACATTCTTGGGCTTCTCCAATATTCGCTGCTTGAGTTCTGCAGCTGGATATTTAGTTGTGATAAACTTCAAACAAAAAATCAAAGCAAAAACGATCAACGCATTCAAAACGTTATTGTAAAATTACACACAAAAAAACCTGCACAGAGAAGAAAGAGTGTTGCCACAGTGAAGAGCTTAAAATGTGTTCCTTCGCTTTTGATTTTTGTAATTTTGATTCAGTTCTAATCTCTACATTTCAGGTTTGTGACAGCTTTCATCTTTTACGGACTCTCCCTCAACACAAATGACCTTTATGGAAATCCTTTCTTAAATTTTTTTATTGCTGGAGCTGTTGAATTCCCAGCTCAGTTTTTGGCCTTTGTTAGTCTGAAATATTTCGGTCGAAAGATGCCGCTGTTAGCTTCACTTTTTATTGGAGGTATAGCTTGTTCTTTAACCATTCCTGTTCCTGCAGGTAAGTCCGTAAATGTTAATAATAAAATTATTTTTTAAAGTATCCTTTTTGTCGAGATCTGACACATAATAATAAATGGTAACTTATTCAATTACTAAGGTTAAATGAGCCAGGTGTGGCTTAGTGGTTAGTATACTGGTCCTGGTCTTTTTACCTCAAGATCTCGCTCCGCATTTTGCGGCCAAGGGTGTTTTTAAAATGACGGTTAAATCCAACTATTCAATTAGAGTAGCTCAAGAGTTAACGCTTTTTCCAGTTGACGAGCTGTTTTCCTTCTAGGCTGTCAGTTCAAAACTAAGGACGGCTAGTGCAGGTAATCTTTGTGTAGCTTTGCGCAAGTAGTTAGAACAGACAAAGAAAATAATGTTACAAAATATAAATATCTTGACCTTCACTATCACTCCAACGTACTAAAGAGGTGATCTTATTGAAGTTTGTAAGATTATCGGGTGATCGATAGCATAAATACCTCTGCTTTCTTTATGCTGTATTTTGAAGACAATGGAACCAGATGACACAAGTTAAGAATCTGGAAAAGACAGGTTAGGCTTCAGTGAAAACAAAATTTTATTTTTCTACGAGGTTTACTCGCTTATGAAATGAGTTAACGCCCGCAGTAGTTGAAAACTTTATAAAAGTTTAGGGGGGAGGGGTGAGATGGATGATTTCTCGAAAAATAAAGTGTGGGTTTAAACTGCTACTTTTCTCAAAGGTAAGTATGCAAGGACCCCTTCAAGGACCAGGTGGTATCGTGTTACCCATATGTGACTTTAGACAGCACAAAGAGTGCCACACTCATTTGCACATATGTAACATAGTACGTTAAATATGGACGAAATAAATTATTTAAATAACCTAGGGTTTAGTGGACTTGAAAACATGTTCTGCTCGTGGTGAATCTAATATAAATTAAGACAGAAATTCAAATCATGTTAAGTTTAAACTTATTAACAATTTTTGTTTCTTTTTGCTTTGTATTGCAGCTTTTAGAGTAACCAACTTAGTCCAGTTTATGTTGGATATACAAGACTGTGTATTGTAAGAGTTATTATTTAGTGCATTTAGTGATCTAATAAATAACGATTATTTAGTTTTCGTAACAAGTGTTAAAAGTAATTATCTTAAAGGCGATAGTTATGACAAATTTCGTTAACTAACTCGGTGAGAGTCGAACGTTGTATGTATAGTTTTTGTAAGTTAACGTCACGTTACTCGAATCTCCGTTGTTTTTCTCGTTGCTTTAAGTTTGTTTGTTTGTTTTTAATTATGCGCAAAGCTACACAAGGGCTATCTGTGCTTTGCCCACCACGGGTATCTAAACTCGGTTTCTAGCGTTGTAAGTCCGCAGACATACCGCTGTGCTACTGGGGGCTGTTTTAAGTGAGTATTGTAACATCATAACGTATCGTAGTTTGTAGAAAGTTCGAGGCCTCAGTTAGGCAAAGTATATATATATATATATACGCGACCAAGTGAGTGCAATTGAAGTTTAGTCAAGAAAAAAGTTAGTTAGTGAAGTTAGTCGGTGTGTGAGTGATTTGCATTAACAGATGATTTCTATAGTATATTTCACAGCTGTATTGTAACAACAGAGATAGAAAAAATAATATGTCTTCTGATTTGAGTTCTAAAGTAACTGAACCAACCTGTGTGGACTTTTGACGAAAAAAAAAAGAGAGACAACTGGATACAACTGTGGAAACCAATAAAAGAAGTTAGACTGCGTGGTTGTTAGTTTAGCGATAACAGGCGATATTTTAAAGTGAGTTTCACAGTTTACCAGAGATAAAGAGAATAATTTGTCTTGTCAAAGGATGTTTTAAAGTAATTGAACCCGTGTGTGTGGACTTTGACGAAAAGGAATCAATTATTTAAAGTTCTGGATACAACTGTGGTAACCCACAGGGTAACATAAGTGAACTTATCACAGATCGTATATCAAGAAACAGAGTAGAGAAAAATAATTCGTCTTGTCAACAGGATTCTAAAGTAACTGAACTAGACTGTGTGTGGACTTTCGACAAGAAAAGAGAATTATTTAGAATTTTAGATACAACTGACATTCACTAGTGTAAAAGATCTTTGTACTGTTATGTACTAGAATTTCAAATAGCCTGAAATTGAGTTAACTGATAAATTTAAATTTAGTAGTTAAATTGTACTTTGGATTTAGTATTTAAATATATGCTGATATATCTCCAATTTATGATATTTGCCAACAAGATTGATACATAGTTTTCTTTTTAACACAAATCCGTTTCAATATACACACAACAGTATAATTTACATTAACAGTTATTACAAAT
>NW_013667157.1:27632-32383 GCF_000517525.1 Limulus polyphemus
AGGGTTCATGATGAGCGAGTTAATTACGAGTTGATGTAAGTACGATTCGCTTAAAGGGAAGCTAGCTAGCTTTGTCCATTGCCACACACGCTGAGTTTTTCACTGTTAAAGTTAGGCAATGTTTTCCTAAAAGTATTAATGTCCGATGTGAATCCACTGAAGTTAAATGGTTTGTGATGTGCGAAATTTATAAATATTCCTGGTCAAATATCAGAAGTTTTCCGATTGGTAAGTGTTATAACAGTCACAGTTATAGCTTCCAAAGTTTATAGCACACTGACTATATCAAACTAATAACAGATGCTCTCTTTTGGCACATCGCATTGGCTATATTTATAGCCGTGTGGAGGCGTTCTAGAAATTTCAGTCTTACGTAACAAAATAGAATGACATGGCCAAATGTGAAAATCGTTTTGATGGACTGCCAGATCTATCAATAAGTGAACAGCTCATGATCACATGCTGAACTGACATATCACTGTTCCTAAAGGAGAGAGCCCCAAAAGACGTGGACCAGATGATCAAGGTGGAAGAAGAGTATATGGATTCCCTTGGAAGAAGTAGAATGGGCAAGTCCAAGAATATTCAGTTAAATTCAAAAACAGTGATGTCTGACCAGAAACAGGAGTCTACCAAAGGTGACAGGAGATTAACAGATAAATGGGAAAAGACATGCTATATTTGTTATAAAATTGGGCACATTGCAAAGGAGTGCAAGTCCATCACCAACAAGCAACACCAGAAATGTCAGCATAAAGCAACTGGAACTACCTACAAAGATAGTGCTGGTAAGAAACAAGATAAGAGTGACTATCATCATAGATGCTGCTGCCAGAAGAAACAAAATAGAGATAACCCATCAGATTCACCACAAGAAGGAAGTGCTATCTCCATGACTAATCAGTGCACCAGGAAGGAAAAAACAGATAATTATTTGGAATTTTAGATACATCTGTTATATTCCATAGTGTAAAAGATATTTGTACACACGTTTCACTTGTTTTGAATATATATTATTTGAAAACAAGTGGATTGCTGTCCGTTTATGGTTCGAATTTATCGCCAACAAGTCACAGACACCTGCTGTAAAGAATCCAAGCCCATAATCAAACCCTGACAGTTTAATTTATCTGTGATTATATTCTGAAGGTTCATTTATTTAGTAATTAATTTTTTTCAGAGCACTGATGTTTCAATCAAGTTTTATAATAAGAACATCAACAAATACAGAATATTTATCATTAATGAATAAAACCATAACAGACATACAAAACATTAGATGTTAGAAGTCATTCTCACAGATATATATAAAACAGATTTAAACTCAATCGAGACAGGTAACATCTCATGGACAACCAATAGGTCGTTTTCCGTGATTACTTGTTCTTAGCAAAAAAAAATCTTTCATCGATATATTTCCCATCTTTGACTATACGTTGTGTATAACTACCAGCTACTAACTTTCTTAGTAGGCAATGCAAGTCTTGCTATATTTCATTCTAACAATAAAACTAGTGGATGAAGTTGTTTGAAACTTCATAAGATTGTTTTTGTTTGTTTTTGAATTTCGCGCAAAGCTACACGAGGGCTATCTGCTGTCCCTAATTTAGCAGTGTAAGACTAGAGGGAAGGCAGCAATAGTGGGATTGACCGTCACTTATAATGCCCCCACGGCTGAAAGGGCGAGCATGTTTGGTGTGACGGGGATTCTAACCCGCAACCCTCAGATTGTGAGTCGAGTGCCCTGACCACCTAGCCATGCCGGGCTCTTCATAAGAACTTTCATAAATGTATGTAGTTTAAGAAACATAAAGCCTGTTACTTTATTTTTTTGCATTATGATCTTTAATATCTTGGAAAATTACATTAGGAAATGGTATTTATAAGAAATGATTACGATATTTATATTTGTTTCAGATTAGTTTTTATGTTTTAGTACATTATTTTGAAATCCCCAAAAGTTTGTATCGTCCATAAAATGCAAATTTTATCTATTTTTATTTTTTTTAATAATCACGTACTCTCCTTATGGTTTCAAGTAATATACAAGACCCGAAAATAATATTTGTAAATAAACCTAAAGAATAAACGTGTATTTTTATTTTTAACTTGGATTTCATGTTTATATATGTACATAAAAACATTTTAATTTTGTTTCATAAATATATTTTTATTTCAAGTTTATTCTTATGTTTCATTACAGTCGTACTTTTGTTTATTGTGCCGAATAAACCGTGGGGTCAGCAGCGTGAACTTTGTACGTTTTCCGTAAATTATCTCACCCCTATTGGGGGTCTCTCTCGTTCAGCCCAGCGCGGGCGCATTTGAATGTTACTGTAGATATGATAGTAAGAAAGCTTTTCGGTACTTGAATATCATTTCTTTGAACTTTCAAACAAGTTTATTTCAACATATGTCCGTGTATGTTGTTTCACAATAGATACAAAACTAATTGCCACTACTAACGAATGTATGTATCAGTTTACAGTACAGGTGGTTTCAATAACACTGCCTGACCCTACTTACTTGATACATCCTATTAGAAGAGACTACCAAATGATACAGACACCATAAATTACAAAGAAAATTACTTTACAGTACTTAAAAGATTAGTCCTGGTCACATTCCTCTCATTATAGGCAAGATTTATGTTGGAATTCGAAACTTAAGCTCTTCACTGTGAGAATGTCATAGCTTTCCTGTATTATTTGGATGAATGTATTTAGTCTGTTTCACAACCAACATAGGAGTTTTATTGTAGTCACTTGTACACTGAATTTTAAACCATTTGCAAAATATCAGAATAAACTTTACATATATATAATAGTTAGACTGTTTTAATTCTAAAGCAATAACAACAAAAGTGTGGGTCTTACTCCAAATTAAAAATTGTAAGAGGGAAAAATATAAAATTTTTGTGGCGCTGGTACTAGTAGAATTACCTACAAATCACACAAGTTTATCATTCGAAATACTGAATCATATTCTTATTATTATGAACTAAATATAAAATTAGGCTAAATTATTGAACTTAAAACTACAAACATAAATGCAAAATAATACAAAAAATCACAAACTCTACCTGACCTTAATTACTTGATACATCCTGTTAAAAGAGATTACCACACAATACACTATAACTTACAATGAAAATTACTTAACAGTACTTAGAAGATTAGTCCTGGCCACATTCCTCTTATCATAAGCAAGATTTATATTGGAATTCGAAACTTTAGCTCTTCACTGTGAGAGTGTTACAGCTTTCCTGTATCATTTGGATGAATGTATCGTTACGACATCGAGGTCACGTGACTAGTATCACGGCACGTCATTCTCGAACTTTCACGTCTTTTCCTTAAATCTCGTGATCTTTCTAGATATAGTGTAGTCTTGTATATATAAGACCGGCCACGAAGCAACGGAGAGGTAATGAGTAATTGAACTGCAGTCAGAGAGTATTATTGAAGTCGAGCACGTGAGACGTTTGCTATAGCCTACTGTTGAAATTAAGTGTATCCCAAAGTTATATTCAGAAAGAATAAACCAGTTTTATTAAGAAAGGACTTGTTTATTTGGAACTAAGTTACCGAAAATTAACTAAGGAACGGAGACATAACAAATTGGTGTCAGAGAGTGGGACATAAAAAAAAAATGGAAGCAGAAGCAGCAAATCAAACTACAGCTTAGCAGATTTGATGGCAGCAATACAAGAACAGCAAAAGAAACAAGAAGAACGGGAAAAGAAACAAGAAGAACGAGAAAAGAAACAAGAAGAGAAATTACAGCAGTTGTTGGAGAAAAAAGAAAAGAAACAAGAAGATAAATTACAGCAGTTGTTGGAGGAAAAAGAAAAGAAACAAGAAGAACGAGAAAATAAACAAGAAGAGAGATTACAGCAGTGGTTGGAGGAAAAAGAAAAGAAACAAGAAGAACGAGAAAAGAAACAAGAAAAGAGACAACAGCAGTGGCAAGAAAACCTGCAACAGTGGCAGCTCGAACAGTAAAAGAAACAACAAGAGAGATTACAGCAGTGACAACTAGAACAAGAAAGGAAACAGGAAGAAAGTATCCAACAGTTGCAGGAAAGTCAGCAGCAACTACAGGAAAATCAACAACAGTGGCAAGAAGTACAAATGGAAAACATTAGTAAATTTAAAAGCGAATTAGATACATTAAAGGATGATTTATTGTCTTTTACACAAGGAGGATACATTAACCATCGACTTAATCAGCCCCAGACAATGGCAAGCCTCTTCCAGAGCCTGCAGCTAAACCCTAATGCAGACATCTTCAGTCCTGTGAGAAGTCACATCCCAGATATGAATGTCAGTAATAGGAGTGATCCAGTACGAAGGAAGCCACAGTAATACGATGGGAAAGCACTGTGGGAAGCATAAAGAGCACAATTTGAGCTACTGGCAGAAATGAATGGGTGGACAGAGGAGCAGAAAGCAGTATATCTGGCAACGAGTTTGAAGGGACAACCACTGGAAATACTTGGACAGTTGTCAGCAGACGACAGACACAACTATAGAGCACTGGTGTCGGCTCTAGAACTCAGGTACAGAATCCCAAATCAGTCTGAAGTCTACAGGGCTAGGTTTAGGACGAGAGTCCGTGCTAAAGGGGAGAGCCTGCAAGAGCTGGCACAGGACTTAGAGAGCATGGCACACAAGGCATACCCAAATGCACCACCCAATCTCCTCAAGTTGTTGCTGAGGGATCAGTTCGTAGATGCCTTGGACAGTCCA
>NW_013667157.1:33383-42846 GCF_000517525.1 Limulus polyphemus
GGAAGATAAAGGTTAATGAAAGTTGCCAGTAGAATGTGTTAAAAACTCCATTAATCCAGTTTTCGCACAGAATGATACACAGCGTATTTTACGTTATAGCTTATGTTTAATTACATTTAACAAAACTTACTTTGATAACTGCAGATCTACAGAGAATTAACGTACATGTTTGATATAAGACCAAGGTTTGATGTTTGTTGCAATGGATGAGTGTATTTTTATTTGCTTCACTCGATTCCAATTGTAGATGTTACAAAAATCTTATTAGGTATATTTAGGAGTATCATTAATTTTAATAGTTACAGTAGAATGAAAAGAATTAGAGGGGTTCTCGCCCTTTCCTTGATTATATAGGATTCTGGAAAAAATGTCCTTTTCACTGCATGAAAAAAGTTCGCTGTTTGTTATAAAACCTAAGCCTAATATGATAGGTAGCATATACCATGCAGTGCATGATACACATAAAAGTATAGTGTTGCGTCATCGAGATCATGTGATTCTCACGCTCTCTACTTTCTAGAATTATCCTGTACTTTGGCGAATGCTCTAGTATTTACTAGATATAGGGTAGTCGGGTATATAAAAGAGGGGGACAACGTGACGCGGTAATGTGTGTATAGACAGTGAGTAATTGATCTGCAGTCAGAAGTATTATTGAGCACGTTCGTTGTTATAGCGTTTGTTTAGCGCGATTGTTGAAGTTGAGTGTATCGGTAAAGTTATATTCGGAAAGAATAAACCAGTTTTTATTAAGAAAGAACTTGTGTCGCTTAAGTTTCGTCGGAACGAAGTTACGGAAAATCAATTAACAAACGGAGACGTAACAATAGTAACCAAATAGGCCTAACTTGGTTTAGCTAATGAAGAAATAATGTACTTCTGTTCAAAATGCGTCCACCAATTCCACTGGACACGAGTTAGTCGCTTTACATCAAATAGTATTTATCAAAAGCAACAAGCAAAGCTAAAGATTATTATATGCCTAAACCTAACCGCCAATGATAAATAATTAAGACCGAAGATATCGATAGTAGCCAAGCTACGCAACTTGGTAAATCACAGCATTTGAGTCTTTACATATATTTGTTTTATGACATTACTTACTCACAGACAAACCAGTATAATTTTCTACATTATTTGTTGGACAAATATTTAGCTTTGATATTTGAGGTTTTGTTTAGAAGTTACTACTGATATTTATGAATACTCGCCGTTTAATTTACAGCCTAGGTATCCCTCTATTTATTAACGTTCGGTTTACACTTTTTCGTTTTAACGTAATTAATTTTTAGTTTTATGGGTATGTTTTCAACTTGCGTTCGCATTTTTCGCTATAATAAAAATGTACTGAGAAGTCATAAGAAACCTTTGCTCGTTACGAAACAATTTTTCACTATTACGAAATTCAAATAGCTAAAAAGCTATTTTTCTCTATTATAATATTGAAATACCTTTAGTCAGAAGTGTAATTCTAAAAAAAAACAACAAAAAAACAGGAGAGGTACTCAGCTGGGTGAAGTGGGCCTGTTTTCAGAAAATAATAAAAAATCAACGAGTAAACATGAAAAACGACAAAGCAGCTCAAATAAGTCCCTGTACTATTACCGATCAGTTTGTTTGTTTGTTTGTTTTGAATTTTGCGCAAAGCTACACGAGGGCTATCTGCACTAGCCGTCCCTAATTTAGCAGTGTAAGACTAGAGGGAAGGCAGCTAGTCATCACCACCCACCGCCAAATCTTGGGCTACTCTTTTACCAACGAATAGTGGGATTGACCGTCACATTATAGCGCCCCCACGGCTGAAAGGGCGAGCATGTTTGGTGGGACTGGGATTCGAACCCGCGACCCGCAGATTGCGAGTCGAGCGCCCTAACCACCTGGCCATGCCGGGCCTACCGATAAGTTCCGGCAGAATTTCACCCCTGCCTTTAGTTACTAAACTATGTTTCACTACTGCGCAATTCAAAATCAAATAAACAGACATTTCCATGTTGGGGTTTAGGTCTTCAAATTCGGTAGAGCGCTATGGTCGAAATTTCAAACAGCGTGCTAATCCTTCATTGAGCCGCATAACAGAATCCTCCGCTGTAAGATCTCTCTAGGCAACCATCTCGCACAGAAATTTAGTGTGGCCAAAAAATTTTGGGTCAGAAATTTATCACCTATTTTTTAACCTTTAAATCGTAAATGGAGCGTTACCTCTACAAGAATTTAGATCCCTATGATTTAGTTATATGTGTCAAATTGGGGACATAAACACGACTGTAGGAATTTTTTTGTATCTGTGTGTCGTTTTAGAACACGCACTTTTTTCAACCTGAACTTTGATAAAGATTACATTTATTTATGAGAAAATCTTCACAGGTTTTTAATTCGTTTATTTTTTTTTTAAATGGAGAGATAGACACATATTTCTGTGTAAAAATCTGTGGTCTCCAACTTTTAATGTGTCGATGATAAGATTAACCATTAATATAAAATAATCTTATATTTTGACACCAGACCTTCAATGGTTAAGAACAACTTTCGCAATGCTTGGGAAGCTCTGTATTACTGGGACTTTTGTATTCATCTACATCTACTCGGCTGAAACCTTCCCCACGGTGGTGAGGAACGTCGGTGTAGGATGTTGTTCTACGGTTGCCAGAATAGGATCTATCATTGCTCCCTTTGTCAAAGAACTGGTAAGTTAAAGATAAGATAACCATAGGAAACTGGATATTCTTAATTATTTTTTATAAGTGTATAACTTTAAAGCTTGATCTCTGAAAACAATGCAAAGCTAAAGTTTTTTGTTGTTTTTTTTCTATTTAATGCTTCACCAGTTTTCTGCGTTTATACCGTAACTTTTAAAGTATTACGCTACATATATAAAAAGCATTTCATAGAATCCTTTTGTTTCTCATCATCTAGCCTTCCTGACGAGTTCTGGTATTAAGTGAAAACACTTATGGGTGTAACTTGTAGTTAGTTAACTATATATATATCATAACTAAAACATACCTTCTAAATTATTTATGCTAATTCTGTATAACTAAACTGACTAGAAACATAAATTGTAGTTTATCAATACACAAAATAAATGTAAACCTCTAAAGAGCAATAAACAAGTGTAACATTGCTTACTCTTGCTATATTTCAGGGTAGAGCAACCAACCCTAATGTCCCTCTTGGTATATTTGGAGCTATCTCAGTTTTCGGTAGTTTCCTGGTGCCTTTGCTTCCTGAAACCAATATGCATACGATGATGGACACTCTAGAACAAGGAGAAGAGTTTCACACGTGAGGACAGAATAGTAGATCAAACAAATAGGTTTAATGGAAGATGTTTTAATTATATAACCAATGAATACCTACACAAACTGAGTCATATATCGATGTGTGTCACAGTGTTTTGGTTTTTCATAATTCATCTGTATATAGAAAAACGTTTTTGTTTTTATTTATCTATAAGTGACCATTAAGCAACACCTATAAGCCACGTGTAGTGTTGGTTTTAATAACATTCTTATAAGCAATCATCAATCCAACATGAAACTTGTTCTCATAAGTAATGAAGAAAACCTAACATACAAGTTTTATGTCATTACATTTTAATAATCAACCAACAATTCAACATGCCAGTTATTATCACTACCACGAAACACTAATTCAACATGGCAGTTATTATCACTACCACGAAACACTAATTCAACATGGCAGTTATTATCACTACCACGAACCACTAATTCAACATTCCAGTTGGTATCACTACTACGAACCATCAATTCAACATGCCAGTTATTATCACTACTACGAACCACCAGTTCAATATGCCAGTTTTTATCACAACTACGAACTAACAGTTCAACATACTAGTTGTTGTCACTACCACGAACCAAAAATTCAACGTGCTAGTTGTTGTCACTACATTTTACTATTAACTAAAAATCCAACACAACAGTTATTATCATTACCTTCTGACAAAATAAACTAATCTCCAATCTACTGTCACAATATTGTAATAACCCAGTGACAATAAATGGTATGTTGGACTTGGTTGGTTATTACAATATTGTGAAAACAAACTGTAAGTTGAATTGTTGGTTGGTTATTAAAATATAGTGACAATAAATGGTATGTTGGACTTGGTTGGTTATTACAATATTGTGAAAACAAACTGTATGTTGAATTGTTGGTTGGTTATTAAAATATAGTGACAATAAATGGTATGTTGGACTTGGTTGTGTTCTAATAATCAACCATCAATTGAACACGCCAGTTGTTTTCACAACATTGTAATAACCAACCAGCAATTCAACATACAGTTTATTGTCACTGTGTTCTAATAATCAACCATCAATTGAACACGCCAGTTGTTTTCACAACATTGTAATAAACAACCAACAATTCAACATACAGTTTGTTTTCACTGTATTTTAAAAAATCAACCAATGGTCCAATATACCATTTCTTGTCACTACGTTCTAATAATTATTTAATACTCCAACAAGTCAGGTGTTATAACTACATTCCAATACCCAGCTAACAGTTTAACGTACCATGTATCGCTGCATTCTTTTAACAGATTAATAATCCATACCCCAGGTGTTATCACGACCTCCTGTTAACAAAAAACAATTCAACATAACATTTATTTCCACTAAATTTTAAAAATCGACAGACAATACTACGTGCCGGTAATTGTTATTACATTTTAATAATCAACCACCATCCTAACATGCAGCTCTTGTATGTACTACTAACCAACAATGTAACTTCCACTTGTTGTTACTACATTTTAATAATCAACCATCAATCTAACATGCAGCTCTTGTATGTACTACTAACCAACAATGTAACTTCCACTTGTTGTTACTACATTTTAATAATCAACCATCAGTCGAACATGCAGCTCTTGTATGTACTACTAACCAACAATGTAACTTCCACTTGTTGTCACCACATTTTAATAATCAACCACCATCCTAACATGCAGCTCTTGTATGTACTACTAACCAACAATGCAACTTCCACTTGTTGTTACTACACGTTAATAATCAACTACCATCCTAACATGCCAGCTGTTGTATCTACTACTAGCCAACAATGTAACTTCCACTTGTTGTCACCACATTTTAATAATCAACCATCAGTCGAACATGTAACTTCCACTTGTTGTTACTACACGTTAATAATCAACCACCATCCTAACATGCAGCTCTTGTATGTACTACTAACCAACAATGTAACTTCCACTTGTTGTTACTACATGTTAATAATCATCCATCAGTCTAACGTGCCAGTTGTTGTATCTACTACTAACCAACAATGTAATTTCTAGTAGTTGTCACCACATTTTAATAATCAACCATCAGTCGAACATGTAACTTCCACTTGTTGTTACTACACGTTAATAATCATCCATCAGTCTAACATGCCAGTTGTTGTATCTACTACTAGCCAACAATGTAATTTCTAGTTGTTGTCACCACATTTTAATAATCAACCATTAGCCTAACATGCCAGTTGTTGTATCTACTACTAATGAACAATGTAACTCCCAGCTGTTGTCACTACATTTTAATAATCTAATAACAGCCGAATATTTTAATAACCATCTAACAATACAACATACCCGTAATTGTAACCTACCTTATAATAATCAACCACTGCATACTAATAACAGACTAATAATCTAACATCCCAGCTGTCGTTACGTTCCACAATAGTGAACCACTAATTCATCGTGGTAGTTATTGTCAGTAGATCCCTATAATAACCAACAATACACTATCCCAGTTTTCCAATATAACAGATATTCTAAATGATTTATGTAAAACGTATTATATTATCCATATTGTAATTTTTTTATCGATTACTTTATGCAGAAATGTGTAGATTATGAAGTGGTTTATTCAGTTTTGTTTTACATGAGGTTACTGTCCAAAATAATATTATCGTTTTTTAATGTTGAGAAATAATAGCAATATTTATTTTGTTATTTTAGGAAAAATCCCAAGAAAACAAAACCAGAGAAGTTAGAGCTAGCTACTGTATCTCGACCAGTAGAAGTATAGAAAAAAGAAACTACTCACGAGAAACGATGGTGGAAGTTGATACAGCTGATACAACGAAACTTAATAAAGCTAATAACCATTTTAAACGAGGTTTAGGTTCTCAACAATAAGAAGTTTCTCTATCAACAACTGAATTTGTTCATCGAAAGGCCTAAAAATGTTATCTTAACTTTTAAATAACAGTTAAATGTATATCTTGGTTTAACGTACTATATTCGATAGTTTTTATGAGAAATATATCTTCAGTCATTTATATATATGAGAGTATTTCATAATTATTTCCCACTTATCCATCACCGACAACTATGAATTCGAAACACATATCAACTACAAAATTGTAGGAAATCCAGATATAAATACGGTGAAACTTTCTTCATTAAATGTTGTACATAAATATATAAACAGATTTAGTTAAAGTATTTAGGTATCTAGTTTATATGAATTCTTGAAAATAAACGCAGCTGAACAATGTAGTCCATACGTTTCCAGTTATGATAAAAACTGCCCAAAAACTGAAACTACAGACAATTTCACGTTCAAATAATGCTCAGTTTTATCGCTATTTCTCAGAATGTAATCAGAAAGAAAATAAATAAATACAATTTAAACCGGTGATCGTGCTGACCAAATATGTGAAAGTTCAATGTTTTTATTCCCTTGTTTTTTAACAGGAGAATGAAAAGAGAAAAAATCATAACAAATGCAGTGTGTTATGAAATAGATGAATAGTGCGATGATTTTTGTTGAAACTTCAAAATGTTCTTTGTTATTAAAAAACAGGTCACATCAGAATATGGAACACAACCGTTTTATCAACTTTACATGAAAATATTAACATTAACTTTCAGGTTATATTTTATCTATTTTACACGATGAATGAGAAGAACAACTTGAAAATTAATTTCCTAAACAAGACACAGGTCAGGACTACCATGAGTGATGTTTGAATTAACTCTCAATGATTTTGGAAAGTTTAGATCGAAATATCTGTAGAATATTTAATAAGAGTAAAACCACAGCAAAGTTTGGAATCGTTGTTTTTGTCCATAACGTGCTTGAAGTTTCATATATTTACAACAAATGAAATACACGCAAAGTACGACTGCTCAGGCAACATAGACTAATGTAGATTTAGTTGATCTGCGACAGTTGGTTCACCGGTAGGACAGCGGTAACTTTAAGGACTTCCAACACTAAAATTTGCTGTTCGATTCCCCAGCAAAAGACATAGCACATAGCCCAATGTGGCCTCGTTCTAAAACAGACCATAATCGTTGAATTTCCATCTTTCATAATTAGTATAGAATACACATTCATTCGGGAATATTCTCGTAATATATTTCCATGCGTTTATCGTATACTCAGATAAACTGATTTCTGTGCAAGCATCACATAGGTCTACTTCAAAATGGGAGGATTGAACGAGCAATTTACAGAGTAATCTGACTTTCCAAATCCGACTGGGAGTTAAGCTACATGAGAAATAAGAAGACTGGACACATCTGATGCTAATTGAAAACAAACCTTTATTAAATGCAAAGCGGAAAACAATGTGCTTACTTGAATAAACATGTGACAGACACCTTACTACTAGACCTCTGAATGTATCGGCAGCTTTATTCCTTCAACATAGGTCTAGGTAGAAGTATTCGCTACAGTAGAAATCTATAAGTATATCGGTTCCGATCTTGTAATAAACCTTGTGTCATTTCAGTGGGATAGCATCATCACATGAAAAGTCATTTTCTCACAGCATTCTTTGACAATAACATATAGACATTATCCGCTTGGCCAACAAAGAACATTGCAGCTATGTTTCTAAGAACAATTCACGCCACACTGACAACACAGCCCTTTAAAAGCGAACAAAGATTAACCATAAGAAATACCCTTTAATGAAAATTTTAAATAAAAATACAAGGTAATCCACTACAATAATAATAAACCTTCGACTAAATCCTAAGACTATGAAATAATACATAAGGAGAGAAAATCCCTTTAAAAATCAACTAAACTATGTTTCAGCACATTATAAATGGAATAATAATGAAAAGAAAACTCATTTTTTTAATATATTATGTAAGAAAACAAGCAATTCAGTCCTTCAATGTGACAGTGGTAAGTCTACAGACTTGCAACGCTAAATCCAAAGTTCGCTTCCCCACAGTAGTCATAACACATATCCCAATGTTACTTTGCTCTTAAAAACGAAACAAACCAAACAATGCACAAGTTAATCCTTTAAGACGGGCCCGGCATTGCCAGGTGGTTAGGGCGCTCGACTCCCAATCTGTGGATCGCGGGTTCGAATCCCCGTCACACCCAACATGCTCGCCCTTTCAGCCGTGACGGTCAATCCCACTATTCGTTGGTAAAAGAGTAGCCCAAGAATTGTCGGTGGGTGGTGATGACAAGCTGCCTTCTCTCTAGTCTTACTCTGCTAAATTAGGGATGGCTAGCGCAGATAGCCCTCGTGTAGTTTTGCGCGAAATTCAAAACAAACAAACCATTTTCGCCACCCTTGGTCTTCAAACCCACCCGTCACATGCCAACCCCCTAAAAGCAATGTCAGTCTCCACATAGTATTTCTCAGAAACGTCCATTTATCCTTTATGCCAGAGGAAATACATCAAGCCCTCGAAACTAAAACCAACTTTACGATCCACGCAGTCCACCGTATCTCATCAAAGAAAACAAGTTCACCCTCCACTTTCATGAAAGTTGCCACAACTTCCAAGCTAATCGTAGACTCCATCCTCACCACGACTGCTATCTTGATTTCTATCACTTCAAAGCAGAAAAAACCATATCGAAAGCCTCACCCACCCACCCCAAGCCCACGTTTCACATAATCCGAACGGCAACTTCCGCCAACCAGGGCTCTACTACCCAACCTACCAAATCTGACCAAGCAACACAAACTCCGCCCACACCTGAGATAGAAACACAAGAGAAGATGACCCAAACCACCACTAGAAGAAGAAAAAAAGACACCCAGACCCAGCCGCCAGTCTTTCCAGTAACCAACGACGCTTATCAACAAACCTGCAACCCGCCTCTTAGCCCCGTGCCACTTTCTACACCCTCGTCGTCATATTCACCCAACGCTCTCGTAATCGACTCCTCCCCCGACCACAACCTACCCGACGATCCTTTCTGTGCCCTCCGCCCACTTACCAGCGACACCGAGGACTTCACGCCGTTACAACCATACCGGAATCTGAACCTGTATCCCAGTAAAACACTAGCGAACATCAGGAGAATTCACAACTCATTCAAAATTTAATCAACCCCCAGTACCGGACTTCACTTTGCCTTTCCAACTTACTTCTTCTCGCTAACCGGGCACTGGTAACGAATTGGTCGTTATCAGTGAAAGTGGGTTTTCTCGGGGTACTCCCCCC
>NW_013667157.1:43406-44379 GCF_000517525.1 Limulus polyphemus
CAAACACCCCTGATTAGTAATTATTTCTTCGGAAATAATTAATTTTAAATCAAAATAACTGCCAGTAATAAATAAATAAACACACTGATATGAAGACGAAAGGCGGAATACTTTCGAAACGCCGTCCTCTACATTTGTAGGTTTCTACAACAGGCAGTTGCTGCCCATTTGAAACCTATCAAAAATTTACTTTTAGCTTTAGACAGTCAGATGTTTCAATTACTCTGAATTTTTTCGTAAAATCGAGCTTAGGACAAAATCCAGTAATACACATAAAACTAAACAAAGATTTAATTTGGCGAAAGAGATAAAATATTGTGTTTTAGTACGTAAATAGCCTTACTAGGCTTTGTTAAAATTTGAAATATTTTTTAAAGTAAAAAAAAACAAAAACAACTTAAAGCAAAAAAAAACACTTTGAACTCTAATTCTATAGTTATTTTTTCTTTGAAAAATTAATTTTACTGTTAATGTTATACGGGAGTATTTATTGTGCACTTTGAATGTGAGGACAGTTTTGTATCAATTCTGTCATTCATCATAAACGACGATGAATGACAATCTTAGAGTATCGGGTAACTATTTGATCTAGGCCTAACGCTGACTATTTGATCTAGGCCTAGCGCTGACTATCTGATCTAGGCCTAGCGCTGACTATTTGATCTAGGCCTAGCTTAGTGCTGAAACGATGCTGATAAGTATAGTTTTTGTTAAGCCTGTGATTTGATTTAAACATAAGAGCTCTCAGAGGAGACATAAAATATTTAAACATTTAATCTGATCCCAGTACTCGTCATTCCCACTAACCTTTATGACCTTTCTTCTGACCTCACTGGAACTTGGTCTGCGAGGGCAACTGGTTAGTTTCCCTCAGCCAATCTGTTATCGAGATTGTAAATCGCTGTGATTTATAGCGTGTATTATAAAAATTGTTAAGTTTAAAGTGACAAGAAACGTACTGAAAGTGGAATTA
>NW_013667157.1:45354-45748 GCF_000517525.1 Limulus polyphemus
GTTACGGAAATTAATTAACACACGGAGACGTAACAATATTATCCAATATGAGTGCAATTCTTGTTGGACGTGGGGCTACGTCTCACTCATCTGTCAACACCTCTCCTTCAAGTGGGTGAAACCTGCGGCTTGGCGTGGCACCTGTCATTCATAATTACTCTAGTTTATAATGTAAGAAAGAAGGAAGTGAAAACTCAGCCAATCTGTTTACATGGCCGGGTTCATGGTTGCAGCATTGATTATTGGACAAGCTTCGGACAGGTGAGTATTTTACGTACACGTTTTTAAAAATTAGTAGCAGTTATATGTTGATCTAAAATAAAACGGAAGTTTTCACTTCCTTCCGTTTTTACTTCTTGTTTCCTTTTTTGTTCCAGTTGTCACTGCTGTAGTC
>NW_013667157.1:46864-48707 GCF_000517525.1 Limulus polyphemus
AATACCATACTATATTAAAAGATAGTAGTATCAAATCTATCAAGACTTTAAATGAGTACAAAGAGGTCACGTGGTCGGTCAAATCGACGGAGCCAGTGTTGAGAGAGTAAAACTCTTTCATATGATACCATTAATCTTTGTTCCCCGTGGGACACTAGTAAGTTAAGGTACTTACAATGCCAAAAACCGGGAATCGATTCCATGTGGTGGACACAGTAGATAGCCAAATGTGACTTTGCTTTAAAGCAATTAAGCTATATTGAATTAAGATTGTACAAAAAGTGTTAAATATTTTATTAAAATTTAAAATCATGATTTTCTAACAGATCACCTATGAATCTCGGACGGAACACAAGTGTTCCGCGGAACATAGATTGGTAAACACTGGTCTATTGTATATAAGATGTCGTTTTTGTTCATGTTTTAGCACTAAATTACACAATGGACTCTTGTCTGTGGTGGATAAACAAACCCCAGACTTATCAATATATACAACAGATGTTCCCAAATCATTGATAATTGAACTGAAGTAATTATATATTCTTTCATTTCAGATTTGGCCGCTTACCAGCAATGTTGGTGTGCTTAACCATCCTTTGTATAGCAGGGTTTGTGGTCGCCTTTGCCTCAACATTCACAGTGTTTGCAATTGGTCGATTTTTTGTGGCTCTAGGAAAATCTGGACTTTACATAACTTAGTTTATCCATCGTTTGTATAGAAAATTATTAATCTCGTGAAGACTATAGTATTGTCCTTTTAGGATGAAAAATGTTTTAGGTTTAATGGTGTGATTTTGAAGATTTATGCAAAAACTTATGGTTCGTGATAGGTACATACCTGCCACATTGTAGTGGAATTAAACATTAAATAGACTAGCCTACCATTTAGTTTTGTTTAACCATTTTTGTGTAGTTACTTACAGGAAAAATATGAAGTCTTATAGTGTAAGTAAACTTTTTCCACAAAATATAAATAGATACACACTTTAAAATATTTACACCAATTGTAAAATTTGATTATAAGGACGAGGTCACTAAAGTCCCCAGAGACTTTATGTTATATCGTCTGATGGAAGTAAACCCAAGCTGTAACTAATTCTATTGTTACGTCTCTGTTCGTTTGTTAATTTTCCGTGGAAATTCTTTCCGAAAAACTTTAGCAATAGAAGTCCTTCCTTAAATAAAACTAGTTTATTCTTTCTCAATACAACTTTGCAATACACTTAATTTCCAAAGTCACTTTAATAACTTCACAAACGCTATAATTCACAACAAACGATTCACGCCCACTACCGCGCTTGACTCAATTGTTCGTCTCTATCTCTGTCTGCAATTCAATTCCGTTGTTGCCGTCACTTCTTATCGGTCTTATATATATAAAAAGCGTACATTTCGTCTCTTCGTGAATCTTCTAGAAACTCATCACGTGTTACCAGCTTCACGTGACTTCCGCTGTCGTAACACTGCTCCTTCCTTAGTATTGTTTGTCCCGAACAATAGCCACTTAAATTAAACCAATAGATAATTAACAATAACTAAATTAAACGTACAGAATTTACAAACACTACAAACACAAAAATTTAAATTCAACAAAGTCTCTTAATTGTACGGGACGTATCTTCTTCCGTATTGGCTTCTGCCTCACGTGAGGTTCATCTGCTCCATCAGGAATTGTCCTATCATCAGTAATGGTCACATCAGTGGTAGTAACTTCATGAAGGGCTTCACTGTTTCCCCTTCTCAAAACCGAGAAGAGTTTCTTCTTAGACAGTGGCCTTTCCAGGTGACATGTCTTCAGCGGCATCTTTTATTTTGTTGTTCACTTCATTCCAACTGAAATGTC
>NW_013667157.1:49450-54859 GCF_000517525.1 Limulus polyphemus
TGGTCTACTCAGGACCCTACTGAAATGAGCCACCACGTGTTCATTTTCAGACAACACTCCTCCAATTCCGATATTACTAGCATCACAATTCAATATCTACGGCAGTGAGGGATTTGGAAGCTTTAAAAGTGGAGATGAGGCCAATTTTTCTTTCAATGTCTTGAAAGCATGCTGGCAAGAAACTTTCCATTCGAACTTCTGGCCTTTTTTCGTCAAATCATGTAGTGGAGCAGCTATAGTTGTAAAGTCCTTCACAAACTTCCGGTAATAGGTACAGTGTCCCAAGAAATTTCTTAACTCCCACATTGTCTGGTGTTGGCCAATCAAGCACTGCTTTCACCTTGTCAGGATGCTCACTTACAATGTGACCTAATGTTACTTTTTACGAGTATTACGTGATTGTTCATCTATTTCGTAGACCCATTTATACGAACAGTTTCATGTATTTAGGGTTAACTTGATGTAATTAGTAATAATGATGAATAGTTTCATTGGAGTTTACTCACTTACAGATGATATATAATGTTTACAAGTTACAGTTTTTAAAGTAAGGAAGAATATTCTTATAAACGGGCAAGAGTTTCGATGATTCTCAAGTACACAGGTTATAAAATTGTTCTGTACACAGGTTTGCTGTTATAAAATAGTTATGGTTGTTTTTTTACACTTTTAGTTGCGATTCCGTTAATTAATTTTGTCACTACATTTTCTTCTTTTTGGCTTCATCAGTGATGGAATCGTGCGGCCCTGAAAACAAGGCCTGGTTAGGGATAGGTTCTGAGTTTGGATCATCAATTGGCTACATCATTCTTCCTGGCTCGAGACTGGTTTGAAATCCAACTGGTGATGCTGTTTTAGCTCTCGCGTGTATGATGGTAAGTGTAATATTTATTTTCTTACAAAATATTATTGATACAATAATGATTAATAAATGTTTGAAATATAATAAATATACACTAACTGATAATATTTCTAAATTCAATTGAAACCTAAAGTTTTTTGTTTTTGTTTTTTACTTTATTTAGAAACTAATTTACTTATTTCATTGAAGACGACAAATAGCGTCTGATAATTGTTTTTCGTTTATTTTTATGATTCTACCCGACGTTTCGGTTTACGCTTTTTTCAAAGGGGACACAAAGTACAAAACTTACTGATAGATTATTTTTATAACCTGTGACGTTCATAAACCATTGAAAAAGGCGTAAGTCGAAACGTCGGGTAGAATTTAAAAAAACTCTTATCTAAAGTTGTTTGTCGTCTTCATTGAAAATTGTTTCCATCTTTCAAGTTGTTTGTTGTCTTCATTGAAAATTGTTTCCATCTTTCAAGTTGTTTGTCGTCTTCATTGAAAATTGTTTCCATCTTTCAAGTTGTTTGTCGTCTTCATTGAAAATTGTTTCCATCCTTCAAGTTGTTTGTCGTCTTCATTGAAAATTGTTTCCATCTTTCAAGTTGTTTGTCGTCTTCATTGAAAATTGTTTCCATCCTTCAATCAGTACTGAAAACTTTAGAAAAATAATATAATTTATATATATTTCAATTTTGGATCAATTTTAATATAGGTTTGCAGTCTTTTCCAGAAAATATTTAAAAAAAAAAGCTTCTGTGGATATGAACTTCATCAGGTAAGCTATACGCCAGAGGTCGGTCAGGCTAGGTTTCAATTTTATAAAGTATGGTTTCTCATTGTACTTACTTTTCACTTCCCGATGAACCACAGATAATTTTCAAATGGTTCAAAATGTGAAGTTAGGCAATCCTCTATCAGTCATTGGTACTAATTAATAATTGCCCACATCACTCTTAGTAACACCCGGGCCCTGAACATAAAGAACATAAATGTGAAGTTAGGCCATCCTTTATCAGTCGTTGGTACTAATTAATAATTGCTCACATCACTCTTAGTAACACCCGTGCCCTGAACATATAGAACATAAGCGATGCCCCCAAAACTCATATATATATATATATATATATATATATCAATACACTTATGGTATGTTTTTTCGAAAGTGACGTGCTTTTGCTGATGATATAATAGTAACAGTAAAGAGGATCGAACGCGGCCTAGTGGTTAGAACAGTTTCAGATGTGAGTGCTTTATACGTTTGTTTTTACTTGAGCGCAAAGCTACATAGATGGTTATCTGCGCTGTGCCCACCACGGGTATCCAAACACGATTTGTAGCGTTGTAAGTCCTCAAGCTTGCGGCTGAGCCACTTGAGGGAAAGTGTATAGTCCAATAACTTGAAAATATTTTTATAATTAAATAACAACAGAAAAGATAATTAGAAAACGTACTTCTAAAAATGAAACACATTGATAATGGTTTATAATATTTTTCTGTCTCCATCTTACCTTTTCTTGTGTTTTTGAACTATACAAACACAGACTTTCCATACAGTAGTGTCATTTAGACTGGACACCAAATCTAAAATATTAAGTATCGCTGTACCTAAAAGGGCATAAGTGGCTCCATCTGTAAACCTTCAACAGTACCAGATCAGAGGTTTCATTATTCATACAACTGCGAGTGTACCATTATCGCAGATGAAGAACATTTTAAGACTGGTGTTTAGACAACAACTACACCCTACAACATTATTTGCAATCTTGTTTCCCTTAGAATGTTCGGCTTTGGATGAAATAGGGTGTTCAGATTTTGTATCCAACACCCCTTGTCTCAGTCCCCAGTTTACCGACTTACAATGCTAAAATCCGGAAATCGATTCTCAGCGGTGGACAAAGTAGATAACCAAATGACTTTGCTCTAAAACAAACAAACAAACTTAAAGTAAGAAAGATATAATAAATCTTGTGTGAAACACTGTAAGACCGGTGTTGATTCCAGACCTTTCCACCAGGGTGGATGTGAAGATGGAGGAGGGGATGAATTAAACTTTAAATTCGACAAAATGGAAAACAATACACTTCAGGGGGGGGGGATTTTTTGCACAGGAAGGAATTCCCTCCCTCCCTGTGCACCCCCTGAATTAAACAGTGCCACAAGACTATGATGTTCCAGGAGGTCGTCACCTGTAAATGTATAATAACAAAATGTTACTTATAGTAGAATTCGATATGATCGCTCCAACAGAATGTTACTTACAGTAGAATTCGATATGATCACTCCAACAGAATGTTACTTACAGTAGAATTCGATATGATCGCTCCAACAGAATGTTACTTATAGTAGAATTCGATATGATCACTCCAACAGAATGTTACTTATAGTATAATTCGATATTCTAGCTCCAACAGAATGTTACTTATAGTATAATTCGATATTCTAGCTCCAACAGAATGTTACTTATAGTATAATTCGATATTCTAGCTCCAACAGAATGTTACTTATAGTATAATTCGATATTCTAGCTCCAACAGAATGTTACATACAGCAGAATTTGATATGATCACTCCAACAGAATGTTACTTATAGTAAAATTCGATATTCTAGCTCCAACAGAATGTTACTTATAGTAAAATTCGATATTCTAGCTCCAACAGAATGTTACTTATAGTAAAATTCGATATTCTAGCTCCAACAGAATGTTACTTATAGTAAAATTCGATATTCTAGCTCCAACAGAATGTTACTTATAGTAAAATTCGATATTCTAGCTCCAACAGAATGTTACTTATAGTAGAATTCGAAATGCTTCCAAATTCCAGAGCATCATATACCGAACTAAAAAAAAAATTTCTATTAGTGACTTATATAGAAGCATTGTGCAAACTTGATTTTAGCAAGTCTGGAACTACAGAGATGGTCCCCTGGTCAATGTTTAAGTCACATAACATCTGTACTGCTAACTTATAGACTGTAGTCTGTAAGTTTTTATGAACGTGTTTCATTAATGAACTTAACACTAGATATTTAGAATAATGTTATATTTTGATACCAGACCTTCAATGGTTAAGAACAACTTTTGCAATGCTGGGGAAGTTCTAGAGGTCCAACCAGTAAGTAGCGACAATCAATTTAACACGACTCAACAACTCGTTAAACCAATAACAGTACCAGAAATACAACACATTCGTAATAAGACAAAAAACAAGGCTCCTGGGTATGACTCTCTCTCTCTCTCTCTCTCTCCTCCTCCTCATCGGATTTTAGGCCTTTGTGACCTAGGAGGGTTAGGTACGCGGGACCTCTTCCTCCTTTCCGGACTGTGCTTTATCGACTGTGAATGTTGATTGTTGATACTACACGAGGGTCGGAGTAAACCGCACTTGCTCCGACCCCTTTCAGGGCAATGTCCATGTATGTATCCACAGTTACATTCTGTGTTTTGCATTTCTTATTAAAGTCCATAATGCAAGTTACACATTTCACTAGTTAGAAGCTAATCGAATTCATTTTACATATAATACCCTTTTAAATGTATTGTTCTTCGGCTCTAACTAGTGTAGGGTTTAAATGTCTAGCAGTAGGTGACCTGATCACATCTTTATTTGTAAAATAAATGTTTACAGGTGAGAGGTACTTAGGTCTACTTCCATCATGTATGTAATAACGATCGAGTTCACAGAGTAGGTTATTATTTTGCCAATTTTTCTCAAAGTAATTTAGAGTATTATGCAAGAGTCTATCGGCGATTGTTTGCATATTAGCGTATCTGTGCATAAATTTTGATGAGGTGCTACGGGAGACTTTGTATGCTGTGGTGATTAATGTGTCTTGGAACTGTGTTTATCCATTCCGGACTGGCATATTCTATTATTGGTCGAATGTATGTTTTGTATATTTTAATAATGTTATCGGGTGATGTTCCCTGGGTTTTGCCTGTTAGACTTCTTGCATAATTTGTATATTTGACCCACGTCAATTTTGGGTCGAAGGTTAATCCTAAGAATTTTGCTGATGTTGTGGTCTGGAGAAGTGTTCCATTCATATATAGTTTAGGTGGATCTCTTTGGTGTTTTGTTAATCTTGAGAAGGCTAGTAACTGGTTTTCCGGGACGTTTATTTTTATTCTATATTTTTGACAGTATTCTTCCATATTATTAAGAACTGGTTGTAGATTAGTTGTTGCTATGGGTAGCGTGGGGGGCACTTTTCCAGATCGCTACATCGTCCGCGAATTGTGATGAACAACCGTGATTTGGATCTTTTAGTGGCATATTACTTACATACATGATGAATACAATAGGGCTAACTACCCCTCCTTGGGGTACGCCTGCCTCTGGGGTAAATGCCTCAGAGTAGGTTCCCCGTACATTTATTTTACATAATCTGTTACCCAAGAAGTTAGATAGCCAGCGAATAATCACCCGCGGAAGTTCCAGTTCTGACATGCGGAACCTGAGATCATTGTGCCATACAGTGTCGAAAGCTTTCTCGACGTCGAGAAAGCAGGCGACAGTGCATTATTTTTGTTAAAACTATCTATTATAGTTTCTGTT
>NW_013667157.1:55136-61868 GCF_000517525.1 Limulus polyphemus
ATCCAAGAAGTTAGATAGCCAGCGAATAATCACCCGCGGTAGTTCCAGTTCTGACATGCGGAACCTGAGACCGTTGTGCCATACAGTGTCGAAAGCTTTCTCGACGTCGAGAAAGCAGGCGACAGTGCATTATTTTTTGTTAAAACTATCTATTATTGTTTCTGTTAGTCTAACTAGATGATCTGTTGTTTGTCTGAAATTTCTGAAACCATTTTGAGTTTCTGGTAGTTTAGAAGTGACTTCTAGGTAATTTGAGAGTCTGTTGCTTATTATTCGTTCTAGAATTTTGCCTACGCAGCTGGTCAGGCTGATCGGGAGATAGTTGTTTGGCTTATTTGCTGGCTTTCCTTCTTTATGGAACATAAGTACTATCGCTTCCTTCCAAGGAACCGGGATAAATCCAGAGTTTAGTGATAAGTTAAAAAGTGCTGTAAGGTGTCCATACAATCTCCGAGTGCCTTTTTTGAGGAGGATGGCCTGTATACCATCTTCTCCTGGTGCCTTGTTTTTGGTGACTTTAATGGCTTGTTGAACTTCTGTTTCTGTTATTGTTTTTGTTAATAGATGTGTAATTGGGTTTACTATTTCATTTAGTTTGATATTTGTGTTTTGTGTGTTTATTGGAAATTTAGGTGTGTACATGGATATGTTTTGTTTGATGTAATTGTTTACTTTGTTGTAAAAATGTTCATTCATGTCTGGTTCATTGTGTGTTTTAAATGTGTTTTGTAGGTGTTCTTTGAATACTTTAGCTTTTTCTGTGTTAGTGTTAGCTGTCTTATTTTGTGTTTCCAGGGGTGGGTAGTTACTATTAGTGTTTCCTGTATTGGTGAATCTTTTTAGATGGTTCCAGAATTGTTTTGGGTCTGTTTTATCATTTAGTTGGGAGCAGAAATTGTCCCAACTGTCTTGCTTTAATTGACGGACTTCGTTACGTATTTTATTTCTTAATGTGTTTATTTGTGTTTTAAGTGTTGGGTCTCTGGTTTCCATGAATTGTCTGCGTAGTTTTCTTCTTTCTTTTGTCATGTCTATGATTTGTGTGTGAGGTTTCCATGTTTGTGTTATTTTGGTAGTTTTAGTTTGGGTATTGTCTGCTTAGCTGTTGTTTGTAGACACTCGGTGATTGTATGACAGTATGCATCTATTTCGAATGCTTCCGCGGCTTCACATACTTTTGTTATTAGTAACATACTGTCTATGATTTTTTGATATTGAATCCAATTTGCTTTCTTGTAATTAAATTTTTCAGTTTCTATTGAGTTATTAGTTTGGGGGGGGGGGGTGAGATTGAAGATACACCATACCGGTAGATGGTCATTATCCATGTCTTGTCCTACTTGAAATTGCTCGAATGTTCGACTCATATTAAACGAACATAGGCATAGATCCAGGATATCGCTGGTGCTATGTTCGTCTGATATATGTGTCGGGGTGGCATCATTTAGTAGGACTGTGTTAGTATTGGAATGATAATCAGATATTCTTCCATTAGCGTTAGTTGATTTACAATTAAATATTTTATGCTTACTGTTTAAATTTCCTGCTATTATTATATTTTGGTTATGGCTATGTAGGTCACTCAATAACTTAATATCTATGGTTTTGTTCGGTGAGCAGTAGATGCCTGCTACCGTTACTTTTTTGGTGTTTTCCGTGAGGACGTCTATAATAAATGCCTGCTACCGTTACTTTTTTGGTGTTTTCCGTGAGGACGTCTATGATAAATGCCTGTTACCGTTACTTTTTTGGTGTTTTCCGTGAGGACGTCTATAATAAATGCCTGCTACCGTTACTTTTTTGGTGTTTTCCGTGAGGACGTCTATGATAAATGCCTGCTACCGTTACTTTTTTGGTGTTTTCCGTGAGGACGTCTATGATAAATGCCTGCTACCATTACTTTTTTGGTGTTTTCCGTGAGGACGTCTATGATAAATGCCTGCTACCATTACTTTTTTGGTGTTTTCCGTGAGGACGTCTATGATAAATGCATTCATTTGTGGATGTTATATCCACTTTTGATACTATCAGATTTGACTTATGTAACAAAAGAATACCTATGTTGAGGTCTCTACTATTTCTTCTATCATTTCTGATAGTAGAGTAACCTTTAATTTTAAACCTATGTAAAGTATATAGAAAGGTTTTGTTAATTATTAGTATGTCTGGTTTAATGGTGTTTGTTATACCTTCAATCTCATATTTCTTGGAAGTCAGCGCACCTTGGATGTTGACATGTGCCACCGTGAATTTAATTTGTTAATGTGTTTGTTATTGTCAGTAGAATTTGCGGTATGTTTGGATTTTGTTAAGTATTATTTTCAAGATGATGTCTATACAATTGCCTGTTCTGGATGGGTTTGAGATTTCGGCCATGAATTCCATGGCTATGGTTTTTAGCACGTTCATAAATGTCATGTCGTTATTGTTTTCATTAGGTTTTATTGTTGTTTTTGTCTTATCTTGTGTTATTTTGGTACTTTCTGGGGTAGTGTCGGTTTGTGTTTCAATTGTACTTTCCCCCTGTTTCGGTACTGTGTTGGTGACAGCAGCGACGTGTGTTGTTTTTTTGCGCTTATGGTGTTGGTAGTAGTGTCTTTTTTTGTACTGTTTGTGTTGGTTGTGGCTGTGCTTGTTTTTGTGCGTTTGGGTTTTTAACTTCGTAAATTCTGGATTTAATGTTTTTGTATTTTTGGCTGCTCTTATAGTTGGCGGTGTGTTGTGTTCCACAGTTGCAACATTTGGGTTCTGGATGTTGTTTTGGACATTTTGTTATGTGGTGATCTTCTCCACAACCAACACATCGTGGGGCTGCTTGGCAAGCCGCTGCTACATGGCCAAATTTTTGACAAGTGGTAACACTGAGTTACCACTATGGCTGGTCTCTTAGTTTGCTCAACCGTATATCTTTGGTACCACATGATGATACCATTGTTTATGTACTGTGTGATGTCTTGTCCGTGTAAACTTTGATTAGGTTAGTTGTTTTTTGTTTCGTTTTTTGTTATGTTCGAGATGATTCTCTCGACATTTGTGACTTGTATTTCTTATTTTTCTGGCGTGTCTTGAATGTCTTCCGTGTTTATGAAATAGTGCACTCTCCTGATCACAAAGGATCTGGGTTGTGTCCTAGCTCCCGGAAGTTGTATAGTTATTTGGTTTATGATAAATGCATCCGTAGGCCATGTCTGTAATAGTCTATTCAGGTCTGCGGGCTCTTGACCACGAACTAGAACACCGCCCCTGGGTAGACGCTTAATGCTAGCTATTTTGACCTTAGGTTTGCACCTTTAGATTTCCATAGTTAGCTGAGGTTGATTGTAATAACCTGGAATTCTTTGGATGACGATTTCGTATGTTGGTGTTTGCGTTTCTGTCTTTTTTTGCTGTTCCTTGTTTGTTGAGCTTTGTGTTTGTGTTTGTTTTTCATTTTGTTTTTACAAGGGTAAAACCCTCTTCCTCATCTTTGGGTGTTTGTATGTTGTTGTCGTTTGTGGTGTTAGGTGTTTGTTCAACTTCCAAGGTTTTGTTTAATTTTTCTACATTTACATTTTTTTTCCTGAGTTATTTTACCGTTGACAGTATCAGCCTCAGCATCGCTGTCATCGGTTCCTTTATCAACCTGGGGTGATTTTGACATTTTTCTTTTTTTGTTTATTTTACTCATATCAGTTGTTTTGGGTGTTTGCTGCGTCTTGTTTTCTAGTTCTACTCTAGTTAAATACATAAGTTGTCTAAGATATTTTTTTAGTACATTATTCTGGGTATGACAAAATACAATATATACTTGTTTTAAAAGGCACGCCAAGCATCTAGCGGCTATATTCAATTTATCTTTAAAATCAGGTTACATTCTGACTGCTTGGAAGTTAACGGACGTTTTAATGTTTCTGAAAGAAGGAAAGCCAGCAAGTAAACTAGAAAGTTATAGACCAATCAGTCTACCCAGCTGTATTGGAAAACTACTAGAAAAATCAATAGTTCAAGACATTTGGCCTAACTCGAACTGACATCAAAACTACCTGAAATACAAAGTGGTTTAAGAAAAAAAAAGATAAACAACAAACCATCTAATAAGCCTTACAGAAACCAAAGTTATAACCGAAATGAATGCACTGTCGCTTGCTTTCGCGATGTCAAAAAGCCATTCGACACTGTATGGCCAAACGGACTGAAATATTGATTGTCAGAAATGAAACTACCACGAGGTATTATTCACTGGCTCTCCAACTCTCTAGATAATAGGAAAGCTAGAATTTATGTGTCCGGCACCTTCTCGGAGTATTTCACACTGGAGGCAGGTGTCCTGCAAGGAGGGGTAGTTAGCCCTATTATATTCATCATGTATGTGAGTGCAATGCCATTGTCTGATCCAAATTTCTGCCTCTGTTTCCAGTTTGTGGATGATGTGGCTATCTAGAAGAGCTCCTATACCCCAACAAGAGCAGCGACAAATCTACAACCATTATAGAGATGGTAAAGCACACCTTCTTGCATTTGTAACTGACCATACAAGAACCATATGTTATGTGTGTCAGTGTTAAACTCCTCTGTTAGTGTTATTTTAGGTCCCTCATTTGCTCTTCCTGGAATTCGCGAGTTCTTAATTTTGGTATTTATCCACTAGTAGGCTCTCCTATTTCGTGGTTTGTCATTGCTATGGTGGAAATGGCTATGGTCTTAGAACACCCTTTGACAAGACAAATTATTCTCCTTATCTCTTTCAAACTATTGATCTCACTCTAACATATCAACCATTAGGGCTTTCACTTTTACGATGGTTAACTTTGCATTTTCTAACTTTTCTCTCACCGAATTTCTCTTTCCCTGTGACTTTACTTTTACTCTCTCTCTCTCTGTTTCTGCTCGTCTCGTCGCCGTTATTTATATATTTATCATTTACGCCTTCTAGAAATCTCTACACCCTCGATATCAATGAATTACAAACACAAAATAAATGTATTAATAATACTATCTACACTAAGCACTCTTTGTATCTGACAAACAGCTATCTTAGCTGGACTCATGGAGACTCCATCTCTCCTGACAATGCAACCAAAAAACTCCAATTCTGTGTGAATAAGTGAGCACTTTGCAGGTTTCGGTTTCAAGTCTTCTTTATTTATCCACTCTCAGGTTCTAAGCTACAGAGTCCAACATGTAACCAAACACCAAAACATCGTCAATATAGAACAGGCCTCTCTCCCATTGCAGTCTCTTCAGTGTAAGCTCCATTAACCTCTCAGAACTGGCAAGTGCATTACACTGGCTGTATAGTCATGACACAGAATTCATACAAACCATCTCTTCTAGTAAAAGTGGTCTTAGATCTACTCTTGTTGCCCAGCTCGACTTACCAGTATCTAGACACCAAATCCAAATTGTTTAACAAACAGGAACATTCTAACACCTCCAGACATTCACTTGTTTGTAATAAGGGAAGGCATCAGTGCTCGTTATCATGTTCACCAATCGAAGTTTCACCTTTTGCTCATTATAAATTGATGAATAATTTGCACAGTACATCCATTCCAAGGATGTCAATACCAGATTAGAGGTTGGAGACTATTACCTTAGTTTTGTGAGCAACATTTACTAGACAAAACCAGAGATCTGCCTTTCTTCTAACATCTAGTCTATCACAATTCACCAGAACAAAGTCAGTATCCACTGGTCAGATTGGTAGTTTCACTTGGATAGCTTGATATTTTGTAATGTCTATCAGTGTTCTGACTGCTCATGTTTTAACCAGAAATTCAAACTCTTGCTCTTGTACTCTCAAAGGTATATACCAAGCTTCACACAGACCTGAGAGTGCTGAGAGGACTCTAAATATCTTTAGTTACAATTCACTGTGCTCTCCTCAAAGATGTTGACCATGCCAATCTTGGATTCTATCAGTTTGTTTGAGCATTTTCTACAGCATCCACCACTTCCTACTGATATTGGCTGATTATTCTGAATCTACTAGTTTAGGTTGATTAATATTAGGGACCTTCACTGCATTGGCAAAAGTCACATGTCCAGGAGAACACTTCGGCTTGACTCAACACTTTTCTAATACAACCCTTTTATTCCAGTAAAAATTGAAAACTCCACAATAAACCCTTTGGACACAGCACCAGAATTTCTCCTTCATACTTACTCTGTGGTTTTCTCAGGTGAAATTGATTACTGCATGAGTATTAAATAGGTCTGCTTTATACTTGAAGGATTTATCAGGAAAATTGCTTAATTAAACGACTGAGTTTGAGGTATGAAAATAAGCAGGGACACGTGATGTTAAATGAAACAAAATTTTTAGTACATACAAATCAAAAACATAGCTTGCATACTTGCATAAACACTTGATAATTGTAAATTGTAAATCAGCCAACAGCTTTCTCTTCTCAAGATATATTTCCATTGACTTATTTAACTGATGATCAAGTAGAACAAATGTTAATCCAATGTTCCACACTGACTGGAAACATAGTATTTACTCAGATCGAAGCATGTTTCCACATGGTTGTTCTCTTATAACGTAAATATCATTTACTCGATCAGTGAAAAACTTTGCTGCCGTTGATCCATTTCTGTCCAATGTGTGACGTTACAACAATATGCCTTTGGGCAAAGGAGATACAATATACCAGAGCAGTGCTTCTCAACCTTTTCCAATATCACTCACTCCTACAAGTATTTCACAACAGCTCACTCACCCCAGTTCGAAAAAAGTACTAAATTAAATGT
>NW_013667157.1:62463-74903 GCF_000517525.1 Limulus polyphemus
CAATACTCATTCACCCAGTTGAGAAGCACTGTGCTAAAGAACAACAAGGAAACAGAAATAACTAGAAATAAAGTGGCTCAAACATTAGGATCTGATTAAATGGAGAATTCTGAGAGACGCTAAGTTAATAAAAGAAGATAGAATGCATATTGTGTGGCTGCGTACTACACAAGAACCAGAATGTCAAACGGAAAAAGAAGTACGTTCAAAATAAAGTGCAAAATAACAAATCCTTTGGTCATGGTACAAATGTGGCATTACGTCCACTGATAACTGACAAATAAGTCCAAAAGTATTTGCAAAACGCAGATTCAAGGAATGATATGCAGATAATAAATCGAAAGTGGACAGCAAAAAAAAAAAAAGACCCCCACAAGTGAATAATTAAATCTAAATTTTATTTATACAAATTGTGCATCCGTTTAACAAGAATACTAAACTACATGCAGAACACCTGCACCAAAATTAAGAAAATTTTGGCTGAACGTATCTGACTAATGGAATTCATTAATAAGTCAGTCATTAGCCTTACATATTATCCAAGTATGACGAAAGATAAAAGGGGGTAATGTTTGATAATGTAAATTCCAAATAATAAGCATAATGCGCTCACGTTACATATACAGCTGTAAATTTGCATACAATCGACTGATTTTGTGTATTTGTTATAATATACAGCTTTCGTATGATATCGGTACTGATGTGTAATGCTAATATTTAAATATAAACAAATTTCTGTCTATGTTTATTTAATTATTACCTTTCGTATCGTTAGATGGCGTTGACTGTGAGTTATCAGAGGGCTGTGAAAACTTTACTTTTTGTAGTGGGAGTATCGCTATGAGCATGCGTATTTCATTGTATTAAGTGAGAAAGCACATGTGAGGTGAAGGTTGTAGACTTATTTCCCTATATTTCCTCATGTAGAATTGTTTGTGATAATTTCTTCACCTCTCACGATAAACATTAATAATTTGTAGTTGATTTTGCTGAAAGTTGAGGCATGGGAATCCAGTCGTTACAACAGTTTATTGAAACTCATTGTCCTGGTGCCTGCGTACCGGTTGATCTGTTGAAGATCGCACGCAGTGTTGGTGTTCGCTGTGTCGGTGGTGTGAGGGGCCATTTCCGAAATCAGTTATTATGCAACCGACTGTGCTTAGTAGTTGATGGTGAATGTTGCTTAGACAGACTTTATGGAGGATTTTTTTCTGACTGGGTTTGTGGTGGACAATGGAATCGAATGGTCCAGTTCATATCAGTTCTTATCAAGACTATTCAAAGCAACAATATCGAACTGGCAGTTTTCTTCAATGGCGGACTCGAGCAGCATCGTATGAAGGAGTGGGTGAAGAAACAGCAGTCGGATAGAAAGAAGGTTAATCAAGTACTCAGACACGTGGCTCTTAAGGCAACTCCACCGCCGAAAGTTTGGTGGATTCCACCTGTTTGCTTACGCACATGCCTGAGAATGGCCTTACGACATCTTAATGTCACAGTTGTGTGTACTATAGACGATCATCACCAAGAAGTTATTGCTTTCTGCAGAGAAAATAACTTCCACGGAATCATGGCTGAAGATGCTGAATATGCAATTTTTGACCCACCAAGATATTTTTCATCTGAACAGTTAAAACTAACATACAAGGTAGTGGCAGACATAATAAAATTTATAAATGATAAAATGAAATAACTTAATTTTAATTCTGGCTAATTTAGCTGAAGGCTGCCAGTTCCAGTCAGTTAAGAGTTATTAATAATAATAATATATTAGTCTTAAAGTGTTTGTTAATACTAATAAGTTAATATTAACTTCTGATCAGAGCAAGCTACCTACTTAGAAGTTAGGATGTAGCTAAAAACCAACCTGGTTAGAAGTTTTTTGAATTACATATACTTTTCATACAATCTTACAAATAGATTGGAATGCATTGTTTCTTCAGTTGGATACCCTTGCTGTTAACACTATTTTTGGTCCTATGTTAATAAGCAAATGGCTAATAGCGAAGCTGAGTATATAATTACCCGGACCTGTCGGATGTCATTCGGGTAGTCCATTCTCCCCTATAATGATCAGCAGAGCTATCCTTAATCACTGTGGGTAAGATGTGTGTTAGCCCCACTGTTAGCATTAATTGATAATGCTATAGAATTGATGGAAATTGTACAACAGGATGATTGGTGTATTCATTTATGGGTCAACCATGTGGTTTTTGAGCTCTGCATCTTCATCTTCAGTAATCACTCATATAATAATAATAATAATAATAATAATAATAAATAAATAAATAAAAGGTTGTGCAGGGGTCCTTGCTATCTTTGTCATAAGGCCAGCCCTGATACTATTATAGTTTTTCTGTAGTATCAAAAAATTCTCCAGACCAGCATATTTTTACCCAGATGGGGCACTTAAATAGTATAAGTACTACCTGTTGTATTTTGTTCAATTACTCCAACTCTCCCCTACAACAATGAGAAAAAATTGTTTCAAAATCAGTTTTGGATTTTTCCTGTCATTCACTTACTCCGTTTATTACCTACAATAATCAAATAATTGTATCAAATCTGCTGTAGTTTTTCTTATAGTTAACACTGAATTACCAATGTCATCCAATTACTCTAATTCTTCCTTATAATTATCATAACTAATTATATGCAAACAAAAGAAACTTCAGACCAACATACATTTTACTGGATGGGGCAATTGATTAACATTGAGTGACACACTTCATAAGGCATTTGGCTTTTTTCAGTTTTCCTCTACGTTAATTAAAAAGAAATATTTCTAGATCTATTTTAGTTTTTCTACAACATAAAAACAAAAATCTCTGGGTCAGCAAATATTGTATGGGCATACAAATTTCGAAATACATTACACACACAAAAAAATATGGATGCCATTACCAAGGATATTTGGATCATTAAAAGGCAAATATATGACAACCATTGTATATTATGAGTGTACTCAATGAAATGGATCCTTTAGTTGGCATTAATGCATTGTCTTTAGAATCTATTTATGTAGAGAACACAATGTAGTTCAATGAACAGGTACTTAATGCTGTATGTAAGAATTAAAATAAACACATCAGCAACTCAAAAGTGCAAGCAGCATGTTGCTAAAAAATGTAAGATTGAGTTTGAATTCATAGTTCAAGAATAACTATAGGATGTAAAAGGGTTTGTTTTGGCCAATCAAGGAGTAACTCAATAAGAACTAATGACTCTACATCTACATGTAAACTATAGGATGTAAAAGGCTTTGTTTTAGCCAATCAAGGAGTAACTCAATACGAACTAATGACTACTTCTGCATGTAAACTATAGGATGTAAAAGGCTTTGTTTTGGCCAATCAAGGAGTAACTGTTTAATGATGTAATATGGAGAACAATAAAGAACGTTATAGACCACCATTTTTCAAACTGGGGTTCATGAAATCCTGGAGGTTTGCGAGGATACTTCAAAATGTCTACTAAAGTGTATTTACAATCACCTTTCATTTACATCCATTGATATGAAGTGCACACGTATAGGCATTTAGATAGTACGGTGTGCATGTATTTTCAGGATACAAAAACAACTGAGTATTATTATAATAGATGGTGGGATGGTAAGAATTACTTTTGATTTGAATATTTGTGTCCAAGGAAAATGTATCCCCATTTGTTGGGGTTTACTTTGTTATTGTATTTTGATCTTGCAGACAAATGACTAGTAGAAGGTTTCACAAATATTTTATTTGTTATGACAATGGTTTCACCAGTAAAGGTTTTTAGTGGTGAAACCATGATTGTTATAAATGAAATATTTGTGAAATATACAATTGTCTTTGCTTTTCTCAATTTTGTAGTTTATGGAGTTTCACCAAGTACTAACAGTTTCAAGTATTAATTATGGGAAAAAAAACTACAATAGATTAGAAAATAACTTTCACTAATTATATTTGGAAAGAGTTATAGTAATTGAATGAGATATAACATTTAGTGCTATTTAAATGTCCTGTTTAGGCAGTAATATGCTCATCCAGCTTTTACTTGCTTTCACTTAATGACTAACACAACAATGGCTCTCACAACCTAAAAAAGGATTTCACTAATTTTTTTTAATGAAATGAGTTTTGCAAAGACAATACTTAGGCCTACCTTGCCCATTATTTGTGCTAAGGGCTACATCATTAGTCAGTCGCTAAATATTTGTTCAACTTAAGAAAGTGGCAGTAATTGTTTTATTAATGCATGATATCTTTATTGTAATACCCAATAACTGTAATGTGAATCACTGTTTTCAAGAACTTAATATAATTGATATGAATTGCATGTTGTTGTTTTTTGTAATTCTAAATTTTTATGAATCTCTTTTTTTAGAGAACTTATTATACTGATAAATTATTTTTATCACTACAGAAATATTACTTCCAGGTAACTTACTTGCAGCTACTAGGTGTGTGAATTCTCCAAATTATTTTTTTATTATTGATAATTATGAATGCGTATGCCTATAACCCACATTTACAGGGCCACTGTAATGACTTTTGCACTTTTTCCATTTAATGATCATTGCTGCAATAATGCAAGTTTAATTTTGTTAACAAAGTTATGAACTGTAATTATTAAGCCTACTTATTAATGTGCTCTAATGTAAATCAATGCTAAATTTGGGGTCTGCTTTCAGGGAATCCCTGTGAAAGTATTTTCAAGAAATACGTGAGTTCCATAAGGGGTTGGGTGAAAAGTTTTACATTTGTACAAACCTCGGGACTGAGACAATTCGTTTGGTATAACTTAGAAATTGGTGCAACTAGCAGTTTAGGAGGAGTTACATGACACACATACACAGACAATCTTGAACTATTATTTTACATTATTTCTGTTTAATGATTATTGCTGCTATAATGCAAATTTAATTTCTTTAACCAAATTAAAGTTTAGTAGGCCTAGTTACTTACATGCTGTAATGTAAATCAATGCGAAATTTGGGGTCTGCTTTTGGGGAATCTCCGTAAAAATGTTTTTGCAAAATACCCTAAGAGGGTGAGTGAAAATATTTATGTTTATGCAAACCTTGGGTGCTAAGACGAGTTATTTAGCACCACTTAGAAACTGATGTGACCAGCAGTTTTGGAGGGGTTATATGACACACACATACGCACACTGAATCTTATTATATAATTTCAAATTGAAATAAACCTATTCAAATTTCAATCATTAACTGATGCTATATGTATGCAACTTATTTAAATAAAATGACACTTTTAGGTTTATGTCATTGGAACAAGGTACAAATGTTTTTAAACTACTTCTTATATGAAATAAACACTTGTGTTATTATGTGTGGAACAAACTGCCATCTACAGTACCACAAGGCTGCAAATGAAAGAAAAGGGTCGATGAATGAATATCTGGGGAGTTAGGAATGGATTTATTCATTATTTTCGGTTGTTATTTTTCAGGGAGATTTTGAGTTACTCCTTGATTTGCCAAAATAAAGCCTATTACATCCTATAGTTTACATACAGAAGTAGAGTCATTAGTTCTTATTGAGTTACTCCTTGATTTGCCAGAACAAAGCCTTTTACATCCTGTACTTTACATGCAGAAGTAGTCATTAGTTCTTATTGAGTTACTCCTTGATTGGCCAAAACAAAGCCTTTTACATCCTATAGTTTACATGCAGCAGTAGAGTCATTAGTTCTTAGTCCTTGTATTGCAGCAAGCTTCCTGTATATCTTGAAGCTAAAAACAGATACCTTGAAATGATAATATCTAATTGAATATAATGTTCAAATGATATTACTGATGTATAGCTCCACAAAAAAATAAATGTTCTCCAGTGGCTACCAAGTTTGTCTCTTCTTGGTCATCTTATACTGGACTATTCTTTTGCTATTCATTTGGGTCATCTCTCATACCAGTCACAAGTATCTTGTGATGTTTAGTTGGGAGCTGTACTTGCACTTTCTAGTTTTACTTTGCAGCATTTCCTGTTTGCTTTTGTCTTTCCCCAATATCTAGTGGCCAAGAAAACCTCTTCATGGGTTACAAACCTCTATATGGCATAATATCTGTTATAATAATGGTCAGTTTTGGTCTGCCCTGAAAATGTGTGCACACACTGCTATTTTAATGTGCTTGTTTATGCACTTCATTTCAATGAAAAAGGCAGGTGTAATGTATTCTAGTATATGTTTTGTACAATGTATTAAAAACTTATTAAACTTTTTAAAAAGGTCTAATGTTAGGTTGTAGAATAACATTGTAAGTTTATTTATTGATAGTATTAAGTATTGTTCCTAACTAAACTAAAGCAAAAGACATACAAAAGCTAGTGTTAATTTATCTTTTTATCAAATATAGGCTGTACTTAATAAAGGATTAACTAATGTTAGGCCTAAGACAAGTAGACGTATAGATTTCAGTGTCTGTGATTAGAATTGTTTTGTATTATTTTAGAAATCCTATATTTCAAAAAGTACTGTTGCAATAAAGATATTAATTTGACTGCAAATATTTTGTGGGACTCTGCTAGTTTTAGAGTGATATCACAACATGGTTATTGTAGCCTTGTACAAAGCTGGTGAAAAGTAAAGATTGGGTTTAAGTTTTTACTTTTTCATAACAGTTGGTTTGGAGGGACAGTTTCAAAGGACCAAATGGTCCTTTGTGGTAAGTATGTCATGAGGTAGTGTGTGGTGTTAAACCTTTTCAAATGTTGAAAATGCAAATGTTTTACCTTTTTCCTCGTTTTGATGGCGTACGGAGTGAATTTGAAAGCATGGATGACTGTATGTCTCCTTTCTCTTTCTAAATGTTTTTTTAATTCTTATTATCAGTAAGGTGTTTTTACGCTCAAACAACAGGAAATTTGTATATTTATCATAGTAGAAGTGCTATCAGATGTTTATTTTGGTTTTTACTTCAGTAAAAAAAGCAAGATTATGTGAATCATTATATTACTGACTGTTGATGGTAGTACCAGAACAATACAGTTATTTTGATAAAAACAAATTGCACAAAATTTGTTATGAAGTAATTTTTTTAACATTTATAGAATACATCTACATCATGTATGAATTTCCTCTGGAAACTTACTCGTAACTGTTTATTATTAGCTTATTTTCAATAAATATGACAGATGGTTAAGTTATTATGATGCAGAATAATGTTCTTTCACATTTTTAACATAACCAGTCACTGTATAAAAATGTTTTTGATTTTCACAAACAAGCTGTGACATTATATATTTATTCTTCAAATACAGGTGTGTACAGTGTATAAAGGTAGTTTTGGCTACGTGCCAAGTTACAGTTGTATTTTTTTGTAATGAAGTTTTATGAAACCTGAAATCTAAAAAAAAGAGTTGTATGAACATACTTATAGTCTTCTGCTTTCAATCAGTTCTTTTTTTTTGTTGTTGTTCAGATATTCAGTACATTTGTCAAATAAGCTGAAATTAATAAAAAGGAAGATAGTTCAAGAAATGATGGAAAATTAGGCAAAAATGAAATTAATACTTTTTTGAGAAAGCATTAGTAAAAATAAACTATTAGTTCTAATACAGTAAATATAAACATTTATGTGTAGGCCTCTTGTAATTTTGAAAATTTAGCTTGTGTCATGATAATGGTAGATGATCAATATTAATTTTTTTTTCCATAATTCTACTCAGAAAAGCTAAAATATTTGCAATTGAGGTGATATGATTCAGGTTTTTCAAACTTCTTAGTGTTAATCAGGTTATTTGTTGGATTCTTTGGATGATTTTATTTTTTGATAATAGTACCTTGAATATTAGAAATCTCAACCTAGACTTGTTCCTAGACTATTAGAATTAAGTTTATCTGATGTGTTCAGTCATTTGTTTTATTATCCAGATATTAGAGATGCCTTTCTGAGCCCAGTTTGGCTTCATTTAGTTAGTTAGAGAAAGACCACCTATTAGAATACTTTAATACCTATTAGCATACTTTAACTCAACATTTGTAGTTCAGTGATCAGGTTAAAGTAAGATTTGCTTACATATTGTAAAGCGTGGAACAGTTTTTACTAAACATGTGTGGAAATGTTGTACATATTGTAAAGCGTGGAACAGTTTTTACTAAGCATGTATGGAAATGTTTTATATTGTTTTTGAAGGGCTAATGCATTCACTGTTATTTGAAAAATATAAATATATAATGGAGAAAACCAATGTTGTGTTTGTAAATGTTAAGCTTTGCAGTTAAACGTCTGTTCCCTTTTTTATAAAATTACATATTGCTGAAACCAATTTGTCAAGATAATGTAGTGCTGGTTTCCAAGAGTCATTTTACAATGTAGTGCTGGTTGCCAAGAGTAATTTTACAATGTAGTGCTGGTTGCCAAGAGTAATTTTACAATGTAGTTCTGGTTGTCAAAGTAATTTTACAATGTAGTGCTAGTTGTCAAGAATCATTTTACAATGTAGTGCTGTTTGCCAAGAGTAATTTTACAACATAGTGCTGGTTGCCAAGAGTAATTTTACAATGAAGTTCTGGTTGCCAAGAGTCATTTTACAATGTAGTGCTGGTTGCCAAGTGTAATTTTACAATGTAGTGCAAGTTGTCAAGTCATTTTACAATGTAGCACTGGTCATCCAGAGTCATTTTACAATGTAGCGCTGGTTGCCAAGAGTCATTTTACAATGTAGCACTGGTCATCCAGAGTCATCTTCCAATGTAGTGCTGGTTACCAGGAGTCATCTTATATACTGTAATTTTACAAAAATTGTTTCAGTAAGTTCTTTTCAGATCAGGATATGTTGTTTCAGCTGTCCAGTCAACTAACTGTACACTGCACTTCTGCTGTAGTAAAAGGACTGGATTAACCAAAAGGCAGTGTAAGCATTTGCCTGTGTTCCCATGGTGTCAAGGGGACCACAGTGGAAATGCTTCTTTTTTTTCTTTTTTTTTTGAGAGTGTTCTCAGATAACTGTTTAATTTGAAAACTGTGTGGTATTCAGGTACTCTGAAGTTTATTAAAAGTTTCTGTGAGAATGATGGTTTAAGTATTAAGAGTAAATCTAACGTGAATGACAAAACAAAAGAAATGAAAGTGAATACATGCAAAAAATCTATTACAGTAATATCAGTGTTTCACTAACTTGCCAGCTTCTTAATTTCCATTGGTTTCATTGACTGTGGATGTGATTAATGTTTTGTAGAAATTGCATGGACATTTATAAAATATGTGAGGATACCTAAATAAAGATATATTGTACACTAGTTGCAGAAGGGCAAAATCAGTAGTTGTTTTGGCTATGACAACTGTAGTATTTTAAAAGCATTATACTTGTCAAAAGGTTGTTTTGATGGGTAGAATTTCAATGCAAAAAAAGAAATTGTGGAGAAAGGGGAGCTGCATTTGTCTATGGGCCAACTGTGGTCTTAGTATGCTATTATATTTCCACATTAATGGAAATGTTATGACACTCAATTCAAAGGTTTTCTAAGTAACATAATACTTTAAAGTCACCACAACTGGACATCATTACAGCAGTCAAGTTTTGTATGAGTGCTAGGTGAAATGTTAGTAATGTAAAAACTAGACAGATTAACACATATAACAGTAGTGACACCAATAAAGTTAAACAAAAAAGACAAATAGTTACTATTAACAACTGTAGAAATTTTTGCCCATTCCATGTTATAGGTTTATGTTTGTTAAGAATTTATGATCCTTTAAAAATAATGTTTTACATCTTGGTTTTCAAGTGATTTTCTTTTTGTGTTGGTGGTTTTATTACTTTAATCTTTGTTGCCACTTTTATGATGACTGTAGTCTGAGCAATTACTTATAAAGCTGAGCTTTAAAAAAGGCTTAAAATGATTGGATAGAATTCTAATCAAATTTATTCTTTTAGACTTTAAGCTTTTCAGAAATTTTGATTTTTATAATTACAATAATTTAACTAGATATAATATGAACTTAAAATATATATAAAGTACTTACACAACTTAACTCCTTATCCTTGAGATCCACAAAATTTCACAAGCCATTTCCATTCTTTACTCAATTTTTGATCTTGGATTTTCTCCATTCATGTTATAGATATCTGTCTCATACCATTGTTTTCTTCCACATCATATTCTTTTCCTTGTTCTTTTTCCAATCCTTGAATCCATATTTCCAAGCAGTATTATATGTTTTTATTCCTGCTGTCCCTCCTCTAATTTTACTTGATGATTTACTCTGCTACCTGATTATTGTCTATTTTTAAAATGATTCTCTTTTTTGTTTTTTGTATTTTACTTAAATTTATTTTGCCTTTTCCATTCATACTTGTAAGCTTAATTTAGTTTACTGAGTATGGTTAGCGAAAGCAATATATTCCAATAATTTAGGAAAATCATGACAAATTTAAGATGGTTGAGACAATGACCTATCCTTTACTCTTCAATGCAGGAATTTCCTAACAAATTTGGCGGAAGTTGGCAGGTGTGCTAAAACTAAAATTGAAGCCTAGGATAAAGTGTAACACAAAGTATTTTGATTTCTTTACCTGAGATTTATTTTTCAAGATAAGAGATCAACAGAAAGTAAACAATATTGACAAAAAAAAATTATTTTCTTGTAGGTTTCATATTATTTCAAATTGGTAGCTTCCTAATCCCTACAATATTTTATTTATGCTTTTGTATACACCTATGTGGAATAGTATATTAAATTATCTATATTAGTTATTCAATAAAGCTTTAGTTCTGAGTTGTGTTGGTAAATTGCTTTATTCAGAACTTAATGTAATTAGTATCATTGCATAGGAAATGTTTTATTGTTTATAATAGTTACAGTTATTTAAATATAGAATTTCATAAGGGTTATGAAGAGTATTATTCTGTTGGAGTACAATATTGGTTGAATGTGATGTTATTATGTTTATGTAAGGGCTCACTTGAAACAAAAGAATTCATACTTGATGAAGTAGCCAAAACTTTGAATCTTCATCCTAACCGTTTCTGTGTGTTTGCTGCCCTTTTGGGAAATTACCTACTGAGTGAAGAAGATCTGACACCTTTCTACCACGTTCTTTGTCCTGATCAGCCAAAAGAGAAGGTTAGTTCATATTGATTTTCTCATTTTGTAGGTAACAAATTTTAATCTAGAAAAGAGCTGCGATTCTGTTACGATAAAAAAGCAACCTAGTTATGACTGAAAATTACACATTAACGTTTTCTTGTTTGTTAGTATATAAATGTATGTGTGTTTTGATTGTCATAAGTATAAGAGTATGTTTTATCTGGATACATTGTAGAAGCTGAATTCAATACGGTATTTGCAAACATGTTAATGTTTTTCAATAATATAGGGTCTCTTTATAAAAATGAAAACAGTAGTGTCGTGAAACTTAAAACCCAGTTAATTAATTCTATATAAATAAATGTCAATATGTGTATGTATCTTTGGATCTTTTGGAAGTTAAAATATAGTGGTTTCATTTTGCTAAAAACCAAGTACATGATGAAAATAAATAAATAAAGCAGGATGAAACGAGAAATGCTTACAAACATATAGTGCTTTGGCTCGTTTCTTCAAATAAGAAAAACTTGTAATGTGGTATTCTTAAATACACTGATTAATACTACATATAAGAATAATAACTATGAATAATATTACACAGAATTTAACTAAGTTTAAAGAAAGAGACCAAAAACAGTGTAAAAAAATACTTTACAGATGACAAAAGTAATCAAAGTTACAAGTGAGACAGCTCCGTTCTCTAAAAGAAGAGAAATCTTTACTTTAGAAATGCTAGAGAAGTTCTGCAGAAAACCTGACTAAGACTGGGAGAGTGTAATGACTGTATAAAGAATAGAGTAACATCAATTAATGTAAAAATTATATATTCTTGATGTCTCGGAGCTTGCCACATGGTGAAATGCTCTATATAAAGTATATAGCATACAAATCAGCATAGTTGTATAACATTCTTTTCCATAGAAAGGCTTTGGGTGATACCAAGACATATCACACCAAATAATCAGATTATCTACATTATCTACCTATTGTTAAATCTATACAAGTGGCCGTTTGTGTGCGTGTGAAAAATTTGAACATTTTAGATGAACAAGAAATTTTTACCTGTACAAACTAAGTGGAAAAAATACTTAGTGTACAATTAAACACTTTAAATGTATGAAAGTACATTAAATGACCACTGGATGTCACCCTTATCCAAAAAAATGCAACAAAAATTTTCAACCAAAATATTCCCTTTTACATCCCTGTCACACCAAACATGCTCGCCCTTTCAGCCGTGGGGGCATTATAATGTGATGATCACTCCCACTATTAATTTGTAAAAGAGTAGCTCAAGAGTTGGCGGTGGGTGGTGATGACTAACTGCCTTCCCTCTAGTCTTACACTGCTAAATTAGGGACAGCTCTCACAGATAGCCCTCGTGTAGCTTTGCTCAAAATTCAAAAACC
>NW_013667157.1:75876-117878 GCF_000517525.1 Limulus polyphemus
CTAAAGTTAGGGACGGCTCTCACAGATAGCCCTCGTGTAGCTTTGCTCAAAATTCGAAAACCAAACCTAACCAATTTGGCTAAGTATATAACTAAACTTCTTACTATTAAAGCTTGTCCTCCATGTTTTAGTTAAGTATGTAACTACATTTCTCACTTTTATAGTTCATCCTCCTTGTTCTGGTCAAGTATGAAACTATGCTTCTCTCTATTGATGCTTGTCCTCCATGTTCTGGCTTAAATTTATAATAACACTTCTCACTATTAAAGCTTGTCCTCCATGTTGTAGTTAAGTATATAACTACATTTCTTGTTATTAATGCTTGTCCTTCATGTTCTGGCTTAAGCATGTAACTACACTTCTCACTATTAATGCTCAACCTGAACAGTCTTGCTAAGTAAATAATGATAGGTTTATTTCTTAAAAAATTATTTCTGTGGCTTGTATTCAAATCAAAAACTTCTTGCACACCAGATGAGTGTTCTACCAACCGAGTTAAAGGGTTAACCCACTAGCACTTGCTATTAAGGCACTGTTTAACAACTCGGACTATTGCAACAACACTCTTCGTTATCAAAACTTGTCCTCGGTTGCTCTCTCCAATTGTGTAACAATTTCTCACTACTAAAAGTCATCCTCTACCTTCTGAACGTGTGAATAACTACTTATCTCAGTAGTTAAACTTGTCCAAGTTCTGGTCCAATCATTCTTTTGGATAATTTACTAATAAAGTTGTGGTATAGTACATCAATTACAGTATATGATATTGTGGGTTGCCCATCACCTAAGTCAAGTGAAAGTCCAATTCAAACAAGCATTCCCCAAACCCTTAGATATCTGAATAGACAAGTAAAAGAAATCAGTTTCTCACCATGATTTGCTTGTTGGCTATTAACACATAGTTACTTTAACCTTTTTCATAGAATATTAGTGAAATAAACTAAAGATTTACAGTAATATATATTTGTTTGTGATTATTCTTTTGCGTATTTCTCTGCAAGTCATCCAGTATTGTAAGCTATCAGCCTTCAAACAAAATTAATGTTTTCTATTGACATTCAACATTACATAATTAATAGTCATTACCAGATATTGTTTTTCAGACATGTAATTGATAATTGATTGTGATTGTTTCTGAATGGTTTAATTCAGCATTTTTCAAAGTGGGGTTCCAATCACTAAAGGTGGTCAGAAGACTGTTTTTGAGGGGGAGGGCAGTAAAAACAAGTTTTAGAACTTCTAGTTTAATTAGTGATTGAAATTTTGTTTATGAATAATTCATCACAGGGCTTTTGTTAATTCCTTTGCACCAGACAACAAAGTTTTTAAATTCAATGTTCAAGTACTAAAGGTACCATTAGTCAAACTTCGCTGAACTTTGGAATTATTCTGACATTATAATAAAAAAGAAAAGTATTAAAATTGGGCCATTCAAAAATTGTATGTACATTACATGCTCTTTATAAAGTTTAGGGACAAACTATAAACTATTTAAGTCAGTAACTCTAGAATTACTGAAGGGGTCTCATCAGTTTTTTCAAGCACATTTTAAAACTTTTTATGCACCAAATTATTTGAGAGTCCAAGATTGTTTGTTACAGGTTCCCAAATAACATAGTAATCACACACACACACACACACACACAAAAAAAACTAATTACTACTGTGATCCACTATATATTTACACAGAATATTTATGATTTCACACAATTTGTTTGGTTAATATTTTACACTGAGTGTCATGACAGGAAAAAAACTTAAAATTACTCATTTTGATGAAGTATGTGGACCCCACTGTAAATAAATTGTGTAAAAAAACAAAGCCAGCACTTTGAGAGTTAACCGAAAGAAGGAATATTGACTGTAATTCCAAATTTATTACATGTGTCTACACAAAATGTAGCAGGCTTTTAGTCAAATGTACATGCACACAAAAAAAATCAGAAGTTAAAAGGTATAAATACTTTTGTCCGTTTTATAGTTGTACAGTTTTTTTTTAAGTATTCCTGTGTATTGTTCCTGGTATTTATTGACACCAAATATGTAATGCCATGTTGAATGGAATTCTCTAAAAGGTCATGGCCTGCTCACTTTGACCTCATTCCTGCACACAAGGTTAATGAAGTGTCAACATTGTAAATAATTAACAATATCAGATTCCAATGCCTTTCTGACAACAAGAGACAAACTATTTGGCCTATATTTTCAAAATCCTCAATAAACCGTTGTTTTTAAGTGTAGAGATGACATTAGTAATCTTTCAGTCACCAGGAATTTCTCCAGTATGGAGATACTGCTAAAAAGTAACTGTCTTTCTTCTAAAATTATGGATTTTAGGATAAACCTAATCAAGATCAGGATCTTTATTCACAAAAAAAAATATTGAGCTTTTCTAAAACAGACACTTATTCAGCTTGGAAGACTTCTCATCAGTAAAACACTTCTTCAGCTTGGAAGTCTTCTCCTCATCAGTAAAACAGACACTTCTTCAGCTTGGAAGTCTTCTCCTCATCAGTAAAACAGACACTTCTTCAGCTTGAAAGTCTTCTCCTCATCAGTAAAACAGACACTTCTTCAGCTTGGAAGTCTTCTCCTCATCAGTAAAACAGACACTTCTTCAGCTTGGAAGTCTTCTCCTCATCAGTAACACAGACACTTCCTGAAAATGAGAAAATACAAGTTAGAACTAGTGGTGCATTAGGGAAGACACACATTCACAAAGTCAACAATGCGGTCCGATCAAATATGAAATCCAACCTTGCAAGAAACTTTAAAGGGAATCTCATTGTGGATAAAGTGAACATGTCTAAAGGGCAAACAAGTTTTATTACTTGTGTCTGATTTACTGATGACGAGAAGACTTCAAATTTGAAGAAGTGTCTGTGTTACTGATGACGAGAAGACTTCCAAGCTGAACATTCAGTACATGATATTACATATATATATATTGTATAAAAATCTGTCTCTCTCACACCATGACTATTAACACTACACTACTATTAATGAAATGAATTACAAACTAGCTTTGGAAAAATGCAAACATGAGGCTAATAAAGCATGTGTGGGTGCTCATGTACTGTATGTTGCATAAAGGTTGTGGGCTATGTAGTATTAGTCAATAAGTGATCCATAGCAGATACTTAATTCTGTGAGAGATGATTGGTTTAGTCTTCTGTGCCCACCTCTTACATAAAGGTTGTGGGCTATGTAGTATTAGTCAATAAGTGATCCATAGCAGATACTTAATTCTGTGAGAGATGATTGGTTTAGTTTTCTGTGCCCACCTCTTACATAACAATCATTGATCACTATTGCAACACACTTGGATTTATTGCAAATAATATCGGAAATATTTTCCATTACAGTTTTTGAAATGTCAGAGCTATTTCATGAGGTTTTTGTATAACCAGGCAGTATGTGGATCTATGTTTTGAGTAAAAAAAACCTGATTTGAAAACACAGTATTCTATATAAATGCAAGGTTTGCTTGGACTTTATTTTTGCAGTTAAAGAAAGCATAAACATCAGTCATGTAACTTAGAGATATTAATGTTTTGTGTAAGAGGTCATAGCTTTGTGCAGTTGTTAATTTAATGGGAAGTGATTCTGCAGACTTTACTTCCTCCAGATTTTTGTGTCAGAATCTAAATGCAGGAGAGGACTTAATATAATAACTCATTTTTTTTATTGTATTGTTTTCTATTAAACGAATTGTATTGTAACTGTAAGATGTACATTTAATAAGACAGTTTCACTTCAAATTCTGTCAATGTTCTTATCATTAATTTATCATTTTCTTTAGTTATTTCAGACAAATTGTGTTTCTATTAATATTAATCAGTGTAACTAGTAATTGGTGCTGTGAAGGCTGTAAAAACTCTACCTAATTTTAACAGTTCAAATTCTCCAACACATACATTATTGATAATACACACTTTTGAAAATAAGATTGATTTTCTCTTCTTACTTGTATACTTAAAATTGTTTACTTTTAGCCCATTCCTGCAGAGATACTTATCAAAGCTGTCGTGGAGTTTGTACGTAGCATTCCATCTGTTGAAAACCTTGATGCTGTTGGCACTCAGATATTTGGAGCAGTTGGACAGAACAAAATTAACAAATTCAAACATTGTGTTCAATATTACTTAAATGGTACCAAAGATGGATTTCTTCATTATCACCCAGCTATTGAAGGTGAGAAAAATTGTTCATTGCTACGTTTTATGCTTTTGGTGTTCCGTAACTAGTAACATAAGTCCTGAAAAAAATCTTCTATATGTGCTTCCATATCTTATGTTTCAAAGTCATAAAGTCTATGGCACCCAGTCACAAGTTAAAATTTTGTCTTTATTTTGATAATGAATGTGTTTCATTATCATCACTTAATTACATGGTTGACTCTCACAAGAGTAATACAAAAATGCTAAATAATTTCACACTAATCAATAACGTCATGTTTCATACTTGGAAAATTTAGGTTAAACCTTTTGAGAAAAACCCTAATCTGACTCATTATATTCTTGTCACATCAAAAGTAGAATGTTTTAAACTTCTACAACAGTCTAATGCTGGAATTTAAAACCAGAATCAGTACTAAACAGTACTATAGTTGGTCATTGGAGTTAGGATGTGAGGGTTGCAATTTAATTTTATCTTGGGTGGTAATTTAGTCTTGAGCTAACCTTGGTGTTACCAGTCATTACAGCAAAATGGATTGGTAGCCTTAACCCAATGTTAACTTTGTTGTACTTTAGTTCATGATTAATAATCTATGTTTTTGTGGTTTTAACTGGATTTGTTTATAATTGTATTTATTTAAAAAAAAAAGTTATTTAAGTAGGGAGTTTCCTTTTCATAAAGTAACTTGAAATTTTAATATGAATAAGGTACATGTCAATTATAATTGTAACTCATTAGATCAGAAGTTAGAGAATAATACAATATTTTAATTACATTATCAGTAATTTGGCAAATGCTACTAAAATTTTAAGAAGTAAAGCTAGTAGATATAGGTCATTATTTTATTTACATTAATAGAAATGTCAAGTAATAAACTCCAGTTTGCATTAAACAAAGACAATAATATTCCTTAAACAATTTCTTTACCAGTATTTCATATTTTAAGTTTCAGTAAATCTCTAGGAATTTCAGTTATAAAACCATGAAGTTCAAGTGTCTGATTTTCTCTTTATAACAAATTGAAAAGCTATTACTCAGTGGTTATTAAAAAACCTTCTAGCTCAACTTTCTTTTTTTGTAAGCTATGCATTGTTTATTATCAAAGAGACCACAGCATTTCAATAAAATTATGTTTCCCTCATGTTATTTGAACACAATTATCTTGATAAACAATTAATTATAAAATGCATATAAAAGTCAACACCTAAGAACTTTTCAAAGCATTTTTTCTGAAAATCTACAACTTTTTATAACAGTTAATATCCAAACTATTCACAACCTCACATGGTAGTATAATAATTTAATTACATGAGAAACAAATATTATTGCCTTAATATTTAGAAGCAAAAGATGACATTGTTTGGTTCACATTTAATTAATTTTCATTACAAATAAAAACAAACAAGATTCCCTGTTTTACAGTAGCACATTAATATTTTAGTCAATCAGTTAAAAGCCAACTGTTCTTCTTTAATACATCTATTATTTAACCTGCCTACTTATTACCTTACAGCAAATCTTTTTCCAAGTTCAACTAACAATTAACACAAGGGTTACAAGTGAAGATTTTTACGACTATTTAAAACTTTATTCTTAACTTCCATCACACAATTTTGAATATCAGTGCAGTCTAGCAATTACCTGTAATGATCAGTGAGCTAATAAAGAAATGTTTTGGATATATATATATATATGTCATTATTTTATTTAAGTTAATATAAACATTTAAAAATGGCATTTTTGGTTTTAGAATATCTGTCCCAGTAGAAAGAGTTGATTTTAAAATATCAAACAAACTTTCATTGACTTGCAATCAACAAATATTTTATATTCAAATTTAATGGTTCTCATTTTGTTAAGTAATCATTTTTTTTTCTGTTGGTATCAGAGAGATTATGATAGACTTCTAGTGTCTTTATCTCATTCTTCTTTTTAATTTTAGGTCATAAAGAAGAGCCAGGCTGTTACCCGGTAGACAGACATCCACTTACTTCTGGACATCAACAAGGAAAGCCTTTGAAATGTAGGTCACTGACAGATGTTATCAATCTTTCCAAAATATAGTTAAAAGCATGTTAATGTTTTGACTGTTTCTAGGATTCTTATGTAATTGTATGACAATTGATAACCCATGAATAATTTATACGAGTGTGGATTGCAGTCTTCAACATTTTTATGTTTTAGTTCCATATTTTAAAACAGCACACAAAAAAACTCATTTTCAGTACTACAATTATACAGCTAGTATTTGGACTCTAACTCACATTTTTAACAGAGTATGAATGCAAACAAACTAGATCACTGTGCTTCTGTCTGTGAACAGGCAAAGAAGTGACTGAATATAATTTACAGTCAACCAATAGAAGAAACATAGTCTTGTTTTTCGTATTTGCCCTTGTTCAGGGTTACTGATGATGGTTGAAATTCCCCAAAACTATGACAAGTGATGAATCACGTGGTAGATTGGGCTTCGTATTTACTTTGAGTAAAGAAAAGACTGTTAAGTATTATCAGTTAAGATTTTATCATGTAATAGTGGTGGTATTTGTTATCATGATGAACCTATTTTTAACCTAATCTTCAGCATTGTGTGTGACTCTGCATTATAAAAACTTGTGATGTTCCTCCCCTTCAACATTCTGTGCTTCATGTTACATATGTTAACGTAACTCCAAAATTTTCCTCTTGAGGCATAGCAGGAAAACAGTACTTAGTTTTCAAGGAATGGTAACCATGTAGTTTTGTAATCAAATTATAAATTATGCAGGCCTGCAATGGTTTTATTGTCTTGAAATTTTTACACGTTCTGCAATAATTCCTGTACGCTTAATCCAAGAATGATATCCATTTTTCTCCATCACTTACAAATTTTTCACAAAACATCATAATTCAATATATAAAAGAAAGACCACAACACATAGTTTTGAGACTAAAAGGCGTAGATTTCACACAAAAAAAATTAGGACGAATGAGGATGCATATTCATTTGACCTCAATGTTCTTCCCTTTTCTTTAGTTTGTTTGTATTTTTGTTAACAAACATAATATTAAAAATGTTCTTTGTGGTAAACAAAAATAATAATTTGATCTAAGTAAGAGTAAAAAATCCTTATGCGATAGAAAAGAATGAATATTATTTTTGAAAATATGTTAAAGTGTATGAAAAATATGTTATTAAAACCAAAACAACTTTTATGAAGTTTAAATTCTCAGGCCTGTGTTATCACAAGTCCATTCCTAGTGCACTGGGAAATATACGCTCCAGCCACAGTGAAAGGGTTAATATTTTGCAACTTGTTCAATGTATCAGTTCAGATACTTTAGCTATAATTTAAAGTTAATCAGTTATTGGTAAGTTATAAAACAAGCTAAATAAATTGTGTCATTGCAAAAATTATCTAAGGACTAGTTATTTGTCACTTCTTATTTTAAAGATAAACTTAACTACTTCAGTGAGAAGATAGGGTAGTGATAAATGATGTATTTTACTTAACTCTAATATTTGGCTTAATAGGGTTGTCAATAGGCTACCTGTACTTAGTGTTGATTATTTATTCCCAAGCTATGATGGTTAAGAGTAATGTTAGTGTTAAGTGCTCACAGTTTGTTAGGTGCAAGGAGCAGGCTTTATTTGGGAAATCGGGGCTCGCATACACATTTAGTGAAGCTAGCAGTGGCGTTGTACAATTTGTATGTAGAGTTTGTAGGAGGTTGGAATTGGAGGATAGAGGATAAAGAGAAAGGTAAACTGAGGGAAATGGCAGCAGGATTTAAAGAGGAAATTAAGCTTTTGCATGCAAAGGATACAGTGGTTAATGATGATTTTCAGGAAATTAGAAATGGTAATAATAGGGTTAGTTGTAGTAGATTTAATTATAAAGAGCAGACTCTAATAAAGAACATATTTCAGCCTTTAGCTTGTGAAGATGATGAACTTGAGGGAAGGATAACAAAAGGAACAGATAGGGATATAAATGAAAAACAGAGGTTATAAGAGAATCTTTAGTATAGATGACTTCAGAACACTGGTTGGAACAGAGGATTTTGATATAATGCAATAACTGAAACCTATCTAAATGTAGACAGTTATGATGACAGGAATGTCTTTGGTTACAAGCAAAAGTACTCATCCCCAGAGATGGGAAAGATTTAGCTTAATCTATCAGTTTAAATTATTTTGTGGCCTTTAAAAAGGTTAATTGTGTTGCACTCTTGGTTTCACTCAGAGATACTTATACCACCCATCACAAAAAGTAATTGTTGAGCACTTCAGTCATGCTAAGAGCCGATCAACAGTAATATACTTTACATCTACATTATTCTTTAAGTTAGGTCACATTTTGAAATGTGATCAATTAATTAGTGTTATAAATTCTTAACAACTTAGTGTAGAATATCCTGTTTGTGAAACAAAATTTGGCATCAACATTAGTCATGTCCATTTTGAAATGTGACTGTATTTTGCAAAATACTAGTCCACTAAAACATAGCCAAGACAGGTAACTTTGTAAAGACTAAAGGTCAGTTACATCCTATTGGATACGGTAACACAAGTGCACATACGCTGCATCATGGTAATTTCTGTATTGTTAGCCAGTCATGGCTGAAAGGTCAATATAATAAATATATTTAAATGTATAATGGTACAAGATTTAAAGTATTTAGACTAAACGTTTGTGTTTCCGTGTTATAATTTGTAGTCATTCTAGAATGAAGAAAACAATTTATAATTTTTTACTAATTTTTTTATTGAGGTTATGAAGTTTGTCAAAACAAACCAACCCGTACAGAAAAACAGTAGTGTAAATAACAAATAAAATATAATGTTTTCTAAAAAAAAATTAATAATTATCTGGAGATTATAAAGATTTCGCATGTGAAATTTGAAAATGTTCTAATGCATTGAAGTATTTTTAATCTTAAAATTGCTTTGCATGTTGGATAGTCAACATTCTGAAAGAAAAAAGGTTTACGAGAACATCTTTAGTTAAAAACTCTTAATACTTAATTTAAAAACCTGACATTTTGTGTTTGAAAACCTTGTAGTGTTAACCAGTAACCTGCAAAACTTTGTAAAGATGTGCATATATGTTCAAAAATCATAGTATGATTACTCTCATGGTTACGAGCTGGGTGGATTTCACCCAGTCTGTAATGGAAGGGTTAAAGGAGGGTTTACAAAAGTTTGGGAAATGCTGCTTTAAGGTATTATCATCTAAATGGGCAATATATATATAACATTTCTAGTGTGGTAGAATGTACATTCTTGGTGTACATTATAGAAATTGTTAATCTCGTATATAGATCTTCAAAATAAAGCTATTCATGGTTAGTGATATGACTTTGGTTGTCAGTTGGTTGATAAGGGAGTTAACTAAATTTCCATAGATATTGTAAGTTATAATGAAAAGTACATTAGCTATCAAATATAGCTTATACTGAAAAGTCAATGCAGGAAAATATAATTTTACATAACATTAACCCTTTCTATATATGATTCCTGTTCATTCCAGTTATGATAATATGGTCACTATTTATAACACACAGTTTTCCTGTTTTCTTTCAATTTTTAAGCTACATTGTTTAATATGGATTGAATTATGACATTGGTGGGAGTGCATTATTATTTTTACTAAAATAAAACCCATTCTCTCAGCTTGAACTGATTTAGGATATGTGACCTTTGGAAGTTTCTCTTTTTTTTATGTGTTGTTTTTTCATAGAAACTTGATAATGTCTCATAAAGATAGTGTAGTTATGATTTCACCTAACTTTACCTTGATTTTCAAGCTTTAAAATGTTTATAGAATATACACTTAAATGTTATTTCGCATTCATTACAGTATAACTTGAAGAAAAACAATTTATCCATGTCCTTATACTTAGAGGTATTCATAATTTATCTGTTTTGTTTTAATGTATTAAATGCATTTAACTGTCTCATACATTAGGTGATGTCAAGAAGAACTCTACCAACTCCAGTGTGAAATTTGCCTCTGAAACTGAAGAAAGTGAGGTTAGCAAAAACGTTGAATTTTCTCTGGAAACTAGAAGAATGGGATTATATCACAGTAAAATACGTTAGAATTAATAACTCTCCACTTGGTATAATTAATTGTTGTAGTAAATATTTTCCTTACCAGCTTGGAGCTGAATCTTATGATTATCTTTGAAAAATTGTAACATTAGCTGACATTTTAATTTTTTATAAATATTGGTTTGCCTTTTTATTTCTTTCTCAACCCGTACTCCTTTTATAATAATAATATTGAGTTTTTCTGTGAAATTTACATTTATTATATTACCATTATTTATGTTTAAACTCTGATTGGCTGAAAGAAACGTGATTTTTGAGTTGTTAATTGACGTTATTCAAATTTAATGTTAATTCTTTTTCTTTTCTTTTTTTTTGGAAAAGTTTTTTGTTTACAGTTTCCTTCTGAACTAGTTGTGATTATTTTTACAAGTTTTATGTTTACGTATGTGTGTGTAATTCCGCAGCAAAATTGAATTGTGTATTTATTGGTGTAATCTCAGTCATTGGTTTTGATTTAGCAGTCTACCCTGAGTGCTTATCATCAAGCTACTACTCAGTATGGGACAGAGATTACAAAAGATTCTACCAACCAAGGTAAGCAAATTGTCTTGAACTATGTTGACACTAGCATGTCATTTAGTTCATATTTTTTAAAAAAACTTTAGTTTTAAGTAAATTATCTTGTTCTTTGGGGATGTGATAACTGTATTTAAAAAGTTTAGTGGGAAAGTACTGTTAATATATATAGTGATGTATGTCAATTGTGTTTGATGTTTTGTCTAATATAACTTCCTTCATGTTTAATTTCAATATTTGTTATACAATTAAATCTTGATTTTTTATTTTATTTTTTTTGAGGAGGGAGAGATTGAGTATGGCCGAGTGGTTAGTATGTTGGGCTGTGACTCAAAGGGTCTAGGATGATGTAATGCATGAATATGCTCTGTACTCTAGTGGATAAATTCATCGATCCACAGCCTGACATGCTATCCACTATAGTACCAAGAATGTTCATGCATCACATCTTGAACCCTGGATTCATCGATCCACAGCCTGACATGCCAGGGTTCAAGATGTGATGCATGAACATACTTGGTACTGTAGTGGATGGCATGTCAAGCTGTGAACTGATGGATCCAGGGTTTGAGATGTGATGCATGTACACATTCAGCTGTGAGTGCATCAGAAAAGTGTAGCCAATAAAATCTGTTTTTTAGTCCAAAGTGCCAAACAAAACGTATGTGATGGATGGTGCTGCTGGCTACCTGCTCTTTGGTCATTAGTTAAAAATTAAGGATAGATAGGGGTCTCTGGCCTGAGCATTTAACCCTTTTGCAACAGGCTCAGTGTAATATACACAAGTTCATATACACGTTAAGTATATATACTATAACTTTTAATTCAGTATGTATATCTTAAAATTAACATCACAAGTTTTTTGTACACAAAAAATCTAATTTTTTAATGAAGTATTTTTACTAAAGATATGTTTGTTCCTAGAGGAAGTAATTTTCATGTTATGATTAAAAATTCTTCATCCCACAAATCTCAAGTTTCTTTCTGTGTAATCTTTAAAATCTCCTAAATACATTTCAGACATTTGTTTTCAGTAAAACTATACCTTATCACTTATTTATTGATATACTTGAGCCTTCAGCATGTAGACAAATCCCGAAAGTATACTGTAAAGACAAGTTGTAAAATTAGAAATACAAGGAGCAACTGTGCCATTTTTTCGATATTATTGGTCAGAAAGTTCCAAGTACTTCTCTTACAAATTTGAACTGCTAAACATTTCACATTTATTTTCTGTGTTTATTTTACTGTCAATGACTAAAGTAGAACCCTGCTGAAAATAAACCAATATATCGCCACTTGTGTCAGTAGACTGTTTACGTGACACCACTATAATATGATACTCCCGAAAGCAACAAAGCATGCAAGAACAGATAGTTGACTTGACCCCTGCTCCAAGAACAGGATGTCTAATGTATTGGATTATATATGCTAAAGTGTTTTCTTGGAAAATTCAGAGTAATCACACTGCACTTAGAATTAGTGAACACAGGATGTGTAATTTATCAACTTGTGTATGTATCTTAAAGTGTTTACAACAAGAATTTTTGAGAGTAATCACACTGCACTTAGAATTAGTGAACACAGGATGTGTAATTTATCAACTTGTGTATGTATCTTAAAGTGTTTACAACAAGAATTTTTGAGAGTAATCACACTGCACTTAGAATTAGTGAACACAGGATGTGTAATTTATCAACTTGTGTATGTATCCTACAGTGTTTACAACAAGAATTTTTGAGTATAATCACACTGTACTTAGAATTAGTGAATACAGGATGTGTAATTTATCAACTTGTGTATGTATCCTAAAGTGTTTACAACAAGAATTTTTGAGAGTAATCACACTGCACTTAGAATTAGTGAACACAGGATGTGTAATTTATCAACTTGTGTATGTATCCTACAGTGTTTACAACAAGAATTTTTGAGAGTAATCACACTGCACTTAGAATTAGTGAACACAGGATGTGTAATTTATCAACTTATGTATGTATCCTAAAGTGTTTACAACAAGAATTTTTGAGAGTAACAACACTTCACTTTGAACCTGTCAAAACATTTATTATGGGTTTGGTGGTGATACAATAAACATTGAAATTCTTTGAATATTGGTAATCCTTTTGGGGTATTTAGAATTTAGCAGAATAGGTGTACATAGATGTTATTTGACCACATGCTTATAAAATACTATTTCCCTTGTCAGCAGTAATTCATCAACCAATAAAAACTTTAGTTTTGGTACTACTTATCACACTCAATTAGTTTTGCAAGTCCTATAACTCTAGTCTTCTCTGGAAAACATTCTTACTTTTGCAGCTAATGTGTAGTTTAGAAGTTCCCTTACAGTTGTGAAACACCATGAGTTGTTACTGACTCTTACAGTGAAGTAAGTAATAATCATTTATTATATACAAGTACAATTCTAACTATTACCAATATTTTGCAAACTACACCGATGTTTTGGCTACAATACGTTACATATATACACATATATATTAATACATAAATTACATTGATAGAAAAATATTTTGCCCTCATGTGCCTTTAGGGCTAAGCCTTGTTTATTTTTTCGAGTGGAGGGTGAAGAAATATAATTTTTTGTAGGTTTCAAATATATATTTTAGAAAGAAAATAAATATTACATTACTCTACTAGTACACCCAAAACATCTGTAACTTTCCTGGGTTTATAAATAAAGTACATATGTGTTAAGAAAATTTTATCTCCATTTAGAGCAACAACTTGGTCATCACCATTCAACAGTCTTAGCAAAATTATTACTTTCTCTTCCAAGCTCTTTACAAACCACTGTCAGAATCATGTAGAGCACAACTTGTCCTTTCTATTGGTTATAAATAGACCCTTAAGAAAAGTAGGTGGAACTAAACAAGAGATTGGGAAAGAGTGGAGTAGGAGGAGGAGCCACTCTAGTTGATTTGCTAGATACATTGATTTCTCAACAAATCAAAGTGGTGGGAGGTTCTAAATTTATATTCTAGCTTACCAGTATCTAAAATTCATGCTTCTAATTTGTATATAGATATGTATAGTAGCCATTAAATATATAAATTGAGCAACAAGACATGAGAAGGTGCTATGTGACACACAAATCAATATTTAGCTTTATCTTTTCTTTTGAATTAAGAAATTGAAACATACATAATATTAAAATTTGAAACATAAGCAACATATTGATGCCAATTTCATTGATATATAATAATAATAATAAAGTTGCTAAAAGACCATGGCACGTGCTGTTAGACCCACCTGTTGTGAAAGGGTTAACCAGTGTGTAAATATGATGTCATACAAGTTGAAAATGCCAATTTCATTTTTTATGATTGAGCTTAATTGAGCAGTTACTTCTGTCAAATTTGTAGCACTTTGCTATGTTATTTGTACAATTATTATTTGTCTGTTAGTTTGGAACTCCAAATGGGTTAGACAGAATTATGTGCATAAAAACTTAAATATTCTGTTACGTATAATGGCATCCATCTAACTCTAGGGTCACGAAGTAGCAGTAAGTCACAATACATGAAGCTTGTGAGTAAGTAAGTAAACTAGATATAATGGACAAGTTCATATAGTATTGATGGGTAATTAAAAAAACTAGAGATGTTTCATTCTATTCAACTGATCTGAACTATTAAAAGTAACACTAATGTTGATAGAACTAGAATACTGCCTGATTCTCTAACGTATAAAGATAGAGATTTCCTTAAGCTATTTCACTCCCAGCTTCACAAAACAAAGGTTATAAGCTGCAAACACTAGCTCACATTGAAATCTTTGAATCAACCAGAAGAAAAACTGCACAAAACAAAGGTTATAAGCTGCAAAAACTAACTAACATTGAATATCTTTGAATCAACCAGAAGAAAAACTGCACAAAACAAAGGTTATAAGCTGCAAAAACTAACTAACATTGAATCAACCAGAAGAAAAACTGCACAAAACAAAGGTTATAAGCTGCAAAAACTAACTAACATTGAATATCTTTGAATCAACCAGAAGAAAAACTGTACAAAACAATTAGAGGATAATTGGAATTTATAAGGGTAATTTAGCTTTGATATTAGACAAAATCAATGATATAAATTAATTTTAATATCTTCCCTCAGTTTGTATTTATATTAATTAGACTTGGGTATGTCCACCACTACTTATTCTTGCCCTCACCCTACTCTCTCAGTATCATGCTCCTGTGGGAAAATAGAATTGCCCTATCATTGTGCATTCTCTCCAAATGAGTATAAACCTGTTATACGTTTGCAAGGTGAAGCACAACTCACCTGTCAAAAGAATATTTTGTCCACTGGATATGTTCTTGGCACCATTACAGGTAGAGTCTGTTTCTAACCTTCTGTAAAATAATTTCTGTGAATATCTGATTCAGTCTCATAACAGGTACCCTACAATTGCAACAAGCCACAGTTAACTTCTCGTGTCTTGTCTTGACCTGAGGCCTGAGCAACTGTGCTGTTCATTTTGAAAGGAGTTCCACATTTTGCTAACAACACTTGCAGCCAGTTTCCAAAGCCTGATATGATTGACCACTTTATTTTGTCCAGTGTCTCTTCACATGACCATGACATTCAGATCCTTCCTCAAGGCATCTCTTTGTGCAAGAATATTCCATTTGTTTCACTATTCATATCCTGTACATTATGTCGCTACTATTTTTATTCTGAATTATTTGGGTTTATCTGTGGTTGAGTTGTTTAATCTTTATTTGATTGTATTACTGAGTACTTACCTTCCCATAACAGTGAATGTATAGTTTGGTTCAGGACATTGAGTTCAAGCACCTGAAACAGACCATCTAATAATTTCAAATGTGTTCATCTGTTGAATGGTAGTACATTTTTTGGGGTTACGTTTTAAGATGTACCTATGTATATATGTAATTGTATTTCAAATAACACTAGTGATCATCAGATGCTTGATTAACATAATATAATCAGCTATAGAGGGTGATGGTGATTCATATGATTTTATAACATTACATTATTTTGTCATCATTTTAAAAGAAGAAATTTCAGCTGTTCTTTAAATGTTTTGTACTTTATGCGTATGTGATACTTTTGTTCCAATCATATGCAGGTCAAGACAGTATTGTAACTAATTCTTAGACAGTGGAAATTAATGATCTAATCATGTGAAATTTCACTGGATCCAGTTGCTTATGGATAAAGATGGACTATTTAAACTAAGCTGAAGACTTAAGAGAGAGATGTTAAAATATGTTTTACTGAAATATACTCAGCAGAACCTGTTCTAATTAGATTAATCAAAACCTATAAATTTGTATTACTTAAATGGCAAATATTGTTAGACTTTCTGCATTATACTGTACACTTTGCACAGGTTTTCATTTAAATCAAAACCAAACTTATAGCTGTATTTTATTGTTTTATCCAGGTTCTCAGTTAATACAAAACCAAACTTACAGCTATATTTTATTTTTCTATCCAGGTTCTCAGTTATATTGAAACCAGGCTTATAGCTGGATTTTTTTTATATCCAGGTTCTCAGTTAACTAAACCAGGCTTATAGCTGGATTTTATTTTTTGTATCCAGGTTCTCAGTTAAATCAAAACCAGGCTTACAGCTGGATGTTTTTTTTATATCCAGGTTCTCAGTTAAACAAAACCAGGCTTACAGCTGGATTTTTTTTTTATATATCCAGGTTCTCAGTTAAAACAATACCAGGCTTACAGCTGGATTTTTTTTTATATATCCAGGTTCTCGGTTAAATCAAAACCAGGCTTACAGCTGGAGTTTTTTTTTTTATCCAAACAGATTCAAGTGGATCGTTGTCTAGAAACGTCAATGGTGGTTTGTTGCCAAGTCCCAGCACCTCTTCCTGCAGCAGTGACTCCATCTCTAACTGTTATAGCCCTGAGATTGCATGGGCTTCAAAACAGAAAAATAAGGTAAACATTTTTGTAATTTGTTTTATTTTTGCAGTAAAAATTACATTCATAATTTTTTTTTATTATTATTATTACCATTCATGGATACGATACAGATGCAAGAAGTTAACAACATTGTGCATGTGATACTAATGATAGTTGTAATTGAAAATGATTTGAAAAATTCTACCATTCCTTACTCATGCTCATTCACACATATCCAGTTTAATATAACCCTATTGCCATGGGCATTCTTTACTGTGTATATCACAAGGTTTTAGTGACTTACATTCAAAATTTAATTAAACTACTTTTTGTTTATGTTATACCAATTAGTATAGCATAAATTGGTAGCTAATAATCCATATTTTAATAGTATATAAGTTTTAAGTTCTTAATTTCATAAGACAATATTATACAAAATCCTGAATTTCCCCTAGTGTGAGAAATGTGACATATTTTTTCTAGGCATCCCCGCTTCTCTATTTTATTCACCACCCATCCAATAAGTACGAAATTTAACGTCAATTACTAACTACAAAATTGTCATTGTGCAGACAAACTATAATTTTTATAGCCTTCAATCTTGTTTGGTTACAGAGCCATCATATAGAACATCAGACCCCTCTTGCCACACCCACCTATCACATCCTCTTTTTTGGAATTTGTTGATAGTTTTTACATACTTTTAATAATATATTATGTATGACCAATAGAAAAACAAAGGTTTCATCTATCAAATTAAGTATCATATTACGTTGTTTTCTGAACAGAGAATTGTCACTTTCTCTGTTAGTACAAGCTTCGTTCCCATGGGAAAGATAATGACTAGCTTGGATGAATTTGTAATGGCTCTTGTCGCATAGTTAGAAAGCCTGAAAAATTGTGAGAAATTGTCGGTTTTTGCATGTTATTATTCTATGTTCTTTGGTGCATTATTTAATTAAATAAAAATTTAGTACATTAATACTAATAGGGTTAAGTGTCATCAACAGTCAACAGCAAAAAAAAAATGATGATGACCCAGGTAATACTTTATTTCTTGTTTTTCATGTTTATTCTTTATTTATTTTTAAAAAATTAACTAAAATGTAAAAATAGGGATCTCTCTAGGTTAGTTGAGGTTAGATTAGGTAAAATAAATAATAATATAATAAATGTTTCATGAGGCACGCATGCAAGCAGCTCAGAGTAGCTCGTGGGTAATGTAATCCGATAGTGTAACGTGAGTTCCACATTCTCCAAGTGATTTACAGTTTATAATGGCATGAATAGTAGTAGTTAGACATGGTTCAAAGGGCAATAAAACTTAAATGTAAATAGATATATATTGTTACAAGTTTAAAGCTACTTAGGATAAATGAATGTAGTTTCATGTATTGAAGTCATTTTAGAAAGAAAAAGGGTAAATGTCATGATATAAAAGACTGTTTAGTTTAGATGTAACTTATTTTGTGAGTGAATATTTTATTATTGTTTAGTTTTTGTTATAATAAGAGTTAAAAGCAGACAATTGTAGGAAGTTGTGTTTATAATTCATTGATGTTGAGACAATCGAACGTCCTGTGCAATACATTGACATTATGGAGATTTCTAGAAGGAGGGCAGACGATTAAGTGATAAACATATAAATAGTGTGAGATGAGCAGAAACAGTAGACAGACAATAGCAGAAGAGAGTAAAGTTACGAGCAAGGAAAAGTTCGGCATGAAGTTAATTACCATAGAAGTGATAGGCATAACGTTTAATATGTTAGAGTAAGACTAACAGTAGAAAAGGAGATAAGAAGAATTATTCCTTCAAATTGTGGTCTTAAAGTAACTGAATCAGCCTAGGTGCACTTTGACAAAAGGAACAGAAGATATTTTGAAGAAAGAAGACCAAATGATTATAGTAACTCACACCACAATTGTAAGTGAATCACACGCAGAATACTAGTGTGATAGTAATAGAGAAGATAATTCAGCTTGTCAGCTGAAATTCTAAGGTAATTGAATAGGCCTAAGTGGACTTTTGACAAGAAGAAAAGAAGAATATATGCAAGTTTAACTTGTTCTGAATATATATATTATTTTGAAAACAAGTGAAGTGTGTGCTTTCCATTTATCGCTAACAAGTCACAGATACCTACTGTAGAAGAATCCTAAGCCCAACAAGGACATGGTATATATTTATACTATGAAGAAGTATAAGTAAAGGCCTTTTATTTTAAATATTGGTGAAAAATTATATTTTAAATTCAGACGGGTAATTTGGATTTTTTTTGGGTGGTTATGAAGTTGGTGAAATTGATCAACCTTGTGTATAGTTAGGGTAGAGAAAATAACATAAAATATAAAGTTTTCCTGAAAACAAGCATATGAAATGTATTTAGGAGGTCTTAGAGATTATACAAATGAAATTTGAGATGAAGAAAAGTATTTTTAATTTCTTTTAATTTTTAAGAATGTGAAAATCACTTTGCATGTGGACTAGTAAAAAAATATACTCAATATATTCACGAACAAATCTTTTTTTTAGCTTATTAAAAATACTTCACTAAAAAATATGATTTTTTTGTATGTGGAAGATTTATAATGTTTACTGAAAGTCTGCAAAATTTTGTGAAGACATATGTACTATATTAAAAGTTAATAGTATCAAAACCATAAAGTCTTTAAAATGAGTACAGTAAGGTCACATGGTCAGTCAAATTGACAAGGATGTGTCGAGAGAGATAAACTAGTAAATTCACCTGTGCCTTGCAATCTTTTATTTCCATGGCTTTCTAGAGATGGCAGGAAGTGTGCATGCACACCATTATCTTATGTAGGTCTACTAAAAACAACAAATTTCCAAAAGCATGTGTGCATTTATTGTAGTCTTCATGTTATAACAGCTGTTCCCGTAATTACTTATCAATTTAAACTTTACTTTTGGTGGCCTACCTGAGTTTGCCTACCAAATTTCACGTAAGTTGTTTCAATAAGTTCATCACAACAGTTTGTGACACCAGAAGACAAGTCAGTATAGATAGTAGATCAATAAGTAATCAGTTAATAAATCTTTGAAGCTTCTGATAATTAATATCAGTTTATTTTAGTAAAGGTTAATCTATATCGTATGTAGAAATTTTTCACAGAAGGCTTCCCTGTCTTGTTGACATACTGATATTAAGTTTCGTACCTGGGTATTGATGAGCTCTTTGTGATTGAGTGTGTTAATATTAATGACAATATTTTTGAGAAAAGCAAAGTGTTTTTAAGAAAAATATACCACATAAATTTAAAAAGTGAAACCTGCACTGAGTCAACTAACTACCTCCCCATTTAGAATAAATATCTTCAGCATTCAGTACTAACTTCTCAAATTAAGAACAGTAAATTTCACTTTGAATTCCTTGTATAATCTCTTCATACTACTGCTGTTAAGTATGAATACTTGCATACTAGAAAGCAAAATTTTGTCGTTTCTTTAAATGAGTTTACTGTGGACCATTGCAGGTAGAAAGGGATTTGAATATCAGTGTGTAGAAAATTAAGTTGGTTTATTAGAAGCTAAGCTATATTCATGACCAGATAGTCTTCTACAGTTAAAATAAAATTAGATTTATTATAATAATTGTGACAAGTAGAAATTATAGTTCATCACACCTTGCATGGATAAGGTGTAGCATTCTCCATGCAAGATATTTCTGAAGACTGTATGTGTTAATATACATATAACTTGTTCTTTTCCAAATGAACAGCAAAACTCAGTAGATAGCAAGGTCACACCCACTGGAACAACTAGCATAGAGATTCCCAGAATTTCTCCAGAAGTAATGAGAACTGCAAGTGAACGCCACCAGAAGGGGCTGATGTCGCCATGGATATACCAGCTCCTTTCTCAGGTGATAAATAACAGATTTTTTGATGGAAAAAATTTTCTTTTCAGTTATAAGCAAAAAAGTTAAGATGAACAATGTTTTTAATGATAACTAGTATTGCATATAATAATTGCTTGTAAAATCAAGCAGCATTTTGACTACAATTGAAAGATACATATTTATAATGACTGTATTATTTAGCCATGTATTACTTGTAAAGACCACAAGTAACATTTGCAATTAAATATCATAATTAGGTGATAGTGTGCATTGTTATATAAATTATGGGATCATTTAACAAGTGAAACAGAATCATAGTCTTCTGATCTAGATTGTTCCCTCTTTCAATCTGACAGTAATTTTATGAAGTTCAGTCAAAAATCATATTAACATGTGATACTATATATTAATATAACTTAAGAATATTTAAAAAAATATAATTTCTGTGATATAATTTGTTACACTAAAATACTAAAGTAAGCATTTTTAGGCTTAGAAACGGACTAAATTGTTAATAGCACAGTGACATTTATTGTAAACTGCACTCTCATATAATATTAGGCTTAAAAATATTTTCCTGCACATACTGCCACTAACATTTGATGCAAGTTTTAATGTTAACTAATTATATTTGTCTTATATTTACATTTTTCTCAGAAATTTGTATTTATTTTTACAAAGATATGTTTAATAAATCAAGTTATTTGTAGCCTACAGAAGCACATAAGGAACCTGACACGAAGAATCAATTCCTTAAATATTAATCTTACTGTAATGGATGTAGTGTGTGTGTATGTATGTGACCAAAATAATAAACAAGAACACGACTTTCAACTTTCAGTAGGACTGTACGTGAGGGTTTGATTATATCTTTATTGATGTAATTTGTAAATATAGTCCTGAAAAAATGGAGTTCTTAAAAAAAATGTATTTTTTTATTATATAAAAACATCACAGTTTATATCGGTGCAATCTGATTATTTTTTTAGTGAAGTACTTATAAGAAAAATACTTTTTTTAGAAAATATTCACTTTTAAAAAATTTTCAATGAGGTATGAATGCTACGATTAATAATTACTAGCACAAGCAGGCACCCATAGGTCTGCATTTCTGCTAGTAGTATCTAATTCATGCCTTAACATGTCAGTTTTTATAAATCTATTTAATTTATATTTTTGGAAACATATTCGATCACTTTAATAGAAAACTATCTTTTATTGATGTTTTACAAAACTAAAAGTCAGTCTCATAAACAACCACATCTGTTCCCAAATGTATTTAAGTCAAATTGTCTCACTATCAACTTTTTGAATTTGTATATACTAAAAGAAAAATCGAACTGTTTTCAAAATAAACTTAGCATGATAGAAGATGTTTTTCAAACACAGGGTGTAACTGCTGTTAAATATAGTAGTACTGGAGATATCTTGTTGTGTCACTTTTTATATTTTATCAGTCAAAAACAATGTATTTTAAATCTATCATTTTAGTGTTTTGTTTCTAATTCTTTATTTTAGTTTAATATTGTAGCAAATTAATTTAACCTCAAACCTTATTTGGATTTACAGTAATGGGCAAACTAAGAGGAATGTGTATAAAGAAAAAATAAATATTTGCATTTGGAATAATTTTTATCACAAATATTAGGCTTGTGTGATTTTGTTCCAGAATTTGAAAGTTTTTAAGATAAATAATTATTAAAAGCTTAATACTGCTCTCATATTTCAGGGTGAAATCAAACTTCCCGTTATGATTGAAGAGGAAGTTCCTCGTGATTTACCACCGGGTGCATTGCTTTTTAGGCCTTTAAGACAGTTGGTATATGCCATTGTTTTTAATCTTCACCATATGCAGTTTATGGCAAAGCAGAAGAAGGAGAAAGAAGGAAAAGAAGGTACTTGTTAAAGTTACATACAACTATGAAGCTAAAGAATTTTTGAAAAATTTACAAGTCTACTAACACACTTCTATGGAATTAGTTGAAGCTTGCTAACCTAAGTGTACATTGTTATTAAAAAGCTAGTTGGAAGAAGGTTCTGGTTTTGCATAATTATAATTACTAGGTTAAATGTATGGTAAAGAAAAAGAATCTCTTGTGTGCATGTCTTTGGTTGTAGTGACATGCTATATACAAAAGTATTGTTGCCCTTCAGTGAGTGTGAATTTTTCCCCATTTCAAATTCATGATTAGATGATACCATGCATTATTATATAAATTAAGGGATCAGTCATTCAATCAAGAAGACTCAATTTTCTGATTCAACCTAAATTGCTTACTCTCTTGACCTGACAGAAACTTGTATGAATGTTCAGTCAGAGATTTATTACAGTGTTCTTTCTGATCTTTGATTATTCTAATTGAAATGTACAAAATGTATCACAAGTATTAGGAATTTGAAATAAAAAAAAATAATCACCTCTTTATTTCAAAATACTTTTTTTTCTGTAGAAAAAGTTCCTGATATCATAGTTAAAGAATGGATTTGGAGTAAACATAAGCAGTACAGTAGCCCCGACCTCGTGCCAGCTGTCTCTTTGGGATGGGCAGTGCCAACCATACAGCGTCTGTGGTTCGGAGTGAGCCCCGATGAGAAGAAACGACGTATGAGGGCTTTCTTGACATGCATGAGGAGTGATTCTCCACTGATGTTAAACACAGCATATGTGCCTCAGCACATGCTTATTATGTGTTGTGTTCTGAGGTATAATAGTAAAGAACTTTTAGAAGTTTTAACATCTTTATCCATAACATTACGATAAGCAAGCTTATAGTTTCTGAAAATAAAACTGTTTCTTAATAAACTTTAACAAGGATTTATATACATAGAAAATTATAAAATAATTAAAATTACTAATGTATAAATATCAAAATTCTTAGTAGTAAACACTCTTCTACTATTAGTAGTAGAATACTTAATTAATAACTGTTTGAATCAGGATTTAACTTGTTATAGGTACATTATGTCTGATGAACGTCCAATCTTGCGAAAGCAGGAGTTGGATGCTTTTCTTGCCCAAGGGGTTTCACCTCATCTCATGAATGCCCAGTTCACCCAGACTGTACAGGTAGCTAATGATATTTAACCAATTTTAATAGTCTTGCACATTTTTTCCCCCTATTTATTTAAGAATAAGTTGTTAATATTACAATTAATGAGCAATTATTCTGTGCATTTGAGTGTACATCTTTAGGCAACAATAATAATAATAATACACTTTCCAATGTTTTTAAAACACAACATTTAAAAGTGGGTTTTCAAACTTTTAAGATATTTCATTTTGTTGCAAGATATCTAATGGTTGTGTCTTGAAATCAATTTTAAGTGTCTTTTTTTTTTTTCAGCTGCCTGTTATTACAAACAGGGGTGTTGAACTTGCAGCAATATTCATGCAAGGTGTTGAATGTGCACTTTTTGCAAATGATGCCTGCGGTGCACCAGTCCCTTGGTTGATGTGTTGCCCTTGGTTGTTCTTTGATGGGAAACTGTTTCACCAAAAGCTTTTAAAAGCATCTGGAGCCAAAAACCTTGTAGATATCTGTGATGGTCAGGTCAGTGGTTAAAATTAAAGATTTTGTCTTAAAATGCACAAACTTGGTAAAAATTTTCTAAATGGTGTCTAGTTCTTGCATCATGAAACAATTATAATAAGTATTTGTAAAACTTTTTTGTTTTGAAACTTTTAACAACAATATAAATACTTGTTTCTTAGGTCTTCTATTTTTTGTTATTGATTAGAAAATCCAATTTTTTATATATCCAATCAGTCCTTTGATGGGTCAGCAATATGGACTTATAGTGCAAAACTTCAAGGTTCAATTTCACATGGTGGACAGAGCACAAGTAGCCAATTGTGTAGCAGTGCACTAAAACAAATATCCAATCAGTTTTAACTTTCCTGATACTCATCAGTATATTTCTTTTGATATCTTATTTTGCTGATTGAAATACATGGTATTACTGAAAAAACAAAACCAAATCACCATTTACCAAAATTTTTGTTTTCCTCTGAAGATTTAGCATAAGCTTGACAAAAAATCCTTATATAATTTTAATTCTATATACATTATTTACTGCCTACCTTTTCATTATTTTGACCATGTTTCTATGCCTTCAATTTGTTTAACTACGAATTTATTCCTTTATTAACTCCCGCTTATAATACCACTGAGGGATACAGCCTGAAGCTTTAACACTATGTGATCTAACTTCCAACAGTTCTGTGTGAATGTTAGTTACATTTTTAAAAATGTTCAGTTAAACAAGGTAACCTAAAGACAAAGTTTTAAATGAATTAAAACTAATTAGAGGCCTGAATTTTTTTTTTTAGTTTCTGATGAAAATATTATGCTCTAGTGCCTGAAGTCGTTGTCCACTGTTATATATATTCAGCAGCAAAGATTTTATATATTTGAGTGAAATTATATTTTGTACAATAAGCTTCAGATTTGTTAGATAAAATTACAATGTTAGTTAATTAGTAACCATAGATCTAAGATTGTATTGTACTAACTCTACAAGTTCGGCTTTCTTTGAGAACAATGAACAATTTGAAATTAGTAAAAAGTTATCCCTGGATTATTAGTACAGTTTATTTTGTATTGTTCATTTGTTATAACAGATTTCATTATAAATGTTTTATGTGTGATATTACTGGTGATTTGCCCCATTCTTATAGAGAGCTTTCTTTATGATTTAGAAAAGGTCTGAACTCTATCTTTTCACTAAATGTAAAGTAAGAGAACTCTTAACAATACAAAGAAATCTTGTATGATTACGTATCTATTCTCCTGTGGATCATATAACAATAGTTTTCTTATTATAACCTGTCAGTTACGATGTAAAAAAAAAAATGCAGACAATATGAATCTCTTAACAACATTAGAAGAGCTGATTTTCTGAGTATTATGAAGAGAATATTTTCTTTAGTTTTGAGATTTGTCAGCAGTTAGTAGTTAATATGAAAAAATAAAGAAAAGAAAAGCTTGAGATCAGTGTTTTTATTGTTATCTGTGTAGTTACTCGTTTTTATTAATAAATAAAGTAGTTCGATAGTTGATAAGTTCTGTTTGTATTACGTGAAGTGTTTGAAAACATTTTATTAAATTCATTAGTTACGGATATAATCGTGTCTGTGTGTAGCCAATGAAACTGGTGTCTGTCCAGTTTAATAAGTCTGAATTTCCACTTCTTAGGTGCTGTAAATTTGAATCAATAATATTTTAAAACAAACCTAGGGTTTCCTCATATTTTACAATAATTATGCATTCCTTTAGCTTGATCAAGTATCTTCAGTTGAACGGATGCGTGCTGCCATATTAGAAGGCCTTAATCCACAGTTTTCTCGACCACCACTAATCCCAATGGGACATCCTGGGTCAAATTTATCCAATTACTCTCGAAGTTATCCTCCTATGCTGCCACCAGGTGTTCACATACCTGCATCTAACCGTGGAAGGGGAAGGGGTTCTCCAGTCAGAGCTTCTACTGGTACTGTCAAGATCAGATTATTTTACCAGTTTTTTAAAGAAAAGATAGTTTAGAAATTAAACTGGAAATGATTTAAATGTTAAATTAAGATTTTATAAAATATTTACATCTGTAAACACGAAAGAGAAAAAAGCTTTAAGCATTTTAATAAGCAAAATATATTGATATTTAAAACCAAGTGATTTAACTCAGTTAGTATATTAGATTCTTATAGTGGTGTTTTTTTCACTTGAATGTAATACAACCAGAGTATTTTATTTCTTTATTCATCTTATTATTATGTATGATTACATTTCAAGATTAGTTTTCTACATAATTCTTCAGCATATTTGAATGTTTATAGTAAGTAGTTTAAAAAAGGTTAAGTACGTAGTTTGAGCCTCAATAAGCAGTGTTAGATAGAGTTATTGTTGACTTTTTTGGTGGATTTGTGAGGTATTATTGTTTGTTTTGCTGATGATTTTCATGGCTATATTTTCATATGTGGTTGTTAATGATCCATAGAAATGATTGAGATCTTTTGTTGTTAAAATCTTAGCTAGGTCAAATTCAGTTCATTGTGTGGTTTCTTTATAATTAAGTTGGTTCAGTTCTCTTCTTGGTGACAGTGATAATTCTTTAAATTTTTTTTTAATTTTTTTCAATTTGAAGAACTTTGGAATGAGCCCCGTATTGTAACAATCCTTTAGAAACATAAAACGATGGAGTGTTTTGTTTTTAATCCTTCCACCCCCCCCTTTAAACACTTTTCTGTGCAGATCACTGAGTTAAGCTTCTTTATTATCGATGTATGTGAAGGAAATTAACATTATAATGTATATTATGATTCTAAGTTTTATGTTATATAAGTTTTAATTCCTTTATTTCAAAAGAAACCTTAAAAAAAATACTTAACTTTGGGTTTGTTGTCATGTGATCCACAAACTATGAAAAATCTCAACTTTTGCACTCTCAGTTTTGTTTATGTAATGCCAGTCATGTAGATGTATGTCTAGACAATAGGTACATTTGCATAACCTATTGACACTTAAGTTTCAAAGTTCTATGTGGTTAAATGCAGTTGAAAAAAGTAATAAATTTTGTCAGTCCCTGATGGGTGCCACACCCACCTTCAGTGTAGTCATTAGAACGACCTCATTTTACACTATAGTTCAACAATGGTTATTTTGAAATTGGGATGCAGTTGTCATCTGGTAGATGTAACTGCTTGTAGTATGGTTGGCTGTTTTATCCCCGACAGCATTTATAGTTTTTTTCTTAGCTAAATATGTTAATAGTAAGAGATGCAGTTAAATTGTATTTAGGTCTTACTTTTATATTTTAGTTAATTATGTATTATTTATGTTTTAGAATGCATAATTGAAAGGTTTAAACATTTTTTAAGTATCACTTCTCAAGGCTTAAGATCTTCTGCGAGGGTAAGATAATTTTGCCGAGAGCTTGTGCATTTCTGCTGAAGATACTGCAATTACGACAGGAAAAGAAAATATAACATGAAAAATTAACTATATGTGAAAAGGAAAAGACCTGAAATTACAAATATAACCAAAAGAAGGTCTTTTAAGATATTGTACAAAAAATTAAAAGTTATATAAATTTTTTCTATTTCTTAATTTTAAACATTTCATTGCACTGTATGTTAATGATAATACAGTTAGTGATACGGCAGAGATAATGGGAAATAAAATATAAACATTTAAGTTTTAAAAACTTTTAGGAAGTTCTATAGGTTATGCAAATAAAACTCAAACTGTAAGATGAAGAAAAGTATTTTTATACTTAATGTGAAAACCACCTTGCACTCGAACTATTAAGAGTTTGAGTGCAAATAACTACAATAGATAAATAACATATTTTAGTAAAAATACTCAATTAAGATAGCATTGTTCTTTGTGAACAAGATACTTATAATCTTAAGCAAAGTCTTACCAGTTTTATGTTAAGAAATTTCAGAGTTACAGTATGTATTGTTACACTCGTATCATTCCCCAGACAGGGTCACGTATTTTACACGGCCTTGCTAAGAAAGAGTTAATGATAATAAACGTACAAAATTAACGTATATTACTAAAAAGGAAAGAAGTACCATTTCCTCATTAAGGAAGTGATTTAGGGAAAAAATGAAATAAAATAGGGTTCTATTATTATTTAATTTTAGTAAGGGTCTATTTTTCATTAGGGTGTGATATAAAGTCGTGGTTGACTTATTTCTTAAAAGAAGTGGACACATGCACCAAATAAACTTTTCTATAAGAGATCCAATTTTAATGAAACTTTGTTAGGAACTTCCCCTAATGATGTCGTAAAATCATGTGAAATGTCATCCAAACTGGACTTAAACTGTGGGAGGAGTTTTGTGGACAGACAGACAGAAATTAGCCTCTTAGTTCAGGGATATTTGATCAGAAAAGTTTCAGTTTTGTTATCACTATAAAGATTGTAAAGTTTTTTTCTGTTTATATAAATTTTTTTAATAAAATTTGAATATTTTAGAATATGGAGTATTTGGTTTTTTAAATGTTTATAAACATAGGATGGTCCACCGAAGGGTCCTTGTTTTCATAAACAAACATAGGATGGTCCACCGAAGTGTCCTTGTTTTCATAAACAAACATAGGATGGCTCCACCGAAGTGTCCTTGTTTTCATAAACAAACATAGGATGGTCCACCGAAGTGTCCTTGTTTTTTATAAACAAACATAGGATGGTCCAACGAAGTGTCCTTGTTTCATAAACAAATATAGGATGGTCCACCGAAGTGTCCTTGTTTTCATTTTTCTTCCAGTTTCATGTAAATAAGATCATTTGCGTTTGTCATATTACGTTTTATATATTACTCCTTTCGTTTGGGATCATTTCATCTAGTGATGTTTATTTTATTCCTGGTTCTTGTATGATTAAAGTTGTTTTTGATGAGTTGTTTCCATATTTCTACAAGGTTGTTGCTGACAAGTTCAGTATAAACAGAAGAAATACTGCAGAAGTCATAAAGATCAAAATATTTCAGAACTCCTCTTTAACTTTACAATTCTACATTATAAATATATATATTTAATTTTGTTTTCATTTTAAAATTTTTTGTAATTTATTTACAATTAAAAATCTTAATTCAAGATGTGCACTGCGAAGAATATCTGTTATTCTTTGAATTTGTAATTCTGTTAATCATACACTGCCCACTCCTTTGAGCTGAAACATCACAGTTTTAATTGCTTAAGAATATTCCATTGTAATCCTGTTCACAGTGTTGAGTTTCAACTTCAAAATAGTAAATGTATTGCCAATACCAAATTTTATTGAATAACCCCAAAGTTATCATGTTTGTATATAATTAAAAAACTTATTCCATTAAATAGAAAAATACCTCTCTTTAGTAGCTGGCCGTCGAATGATTTCTCATGGTGGACAACTTGAGGTTGGTGGAGTTGTTGTTGGAAGTTGGGGTCCAAACTATGGTCAACTTCCTCATTCACGCAATAGTTCTGTGCCCTCTCATGTTAGTACCATGGCTGGAATTCGAAGGTAGACATTTTTTTACGTATCTTACATAGCACTGTAGTAAAATTTGAAAGTAGAAAATTATTTTTCACTAATTTGTAACTTGATACCGTGGCTGAGATTCAGATGTAGAAAAAGTGTTTTATACTATTATGAGGACTGGTATCATGATTGATACTTTAAGTTTAGGAAATATTTCATGGTTTAATATGAATTTGTGCCCAAAGGTATAAAACCCTTAATTTAGTTGCAGAGATAAATGAAATAGATAAATATATATGTTTAAGTGAAGTTCTTAAATAAGCAAAGTTTGGTGGGACACTTAGTTATTTTTCTATGAATCAGTTTGCAAGATTCTTTTTGAAACACATTGTTAATGGTTTAAATGCTACTATATTTATTGTTTTGTTACTTTGTATAGTTTCAGTTTTGTCTTGTGTATAGGTATGGAACTTTAGCGACTCCTGTGGGGCGCGGTCTTACATATCGCCGAATTCCCACAACTAAAATTCGTAATCCAGGTTTGGGTGTAAGTCCCATTTTCTTTAGTAGAAATAAAAATATTTAAAATGTGTAATTTTGGAATGTATATATATCTTGGTATTTCTAGCAACTGCACAGTTCAGCATTTCTTAAGTAAATACTAGTTTTTAACAGCTATATTTATTTGTAAAAGTAATTCAGTAATGTGTGAGTATCATAAATGTTTGTTATTAATTATTGTTCCATTGATTATGAACCAATTCAAGAGAGACTGGTCCCTTTTTTTGTACAATTCAAATGAGATTGGTCTTTTTTTTTATATACAATTCAGGCAAGACCAGTGTTTTTTTATTTGTACAATTCAGATGAGACTGATCCCTTTATTTCTAGTTTATCTCACTTGTGTACAAATAAATGCAGTCTATAGTAATTTGCTCAGTTGTGTGAGTATCATGTCACTAAATCAGATTTCTAAGGCTTTTAGATAATTATTTGCAGCTAATTCAAAGTAAGAATTTGGGTGTCACAGTGCTTTTTATACTCAAGTCCATTGGGCTTGTAATGGAACCTGCCACATCTAACAAGTTTTTTTTTAATTTTTTGAAACCAGAGTGGGGATTCAACATCACTTAGTTTTTATTTTTTCAGATATGCATACACACACATTAAAAGGTACACTATTATTTTGTTTTAGTCACAGTTTTCATGTAGTGCATTTTTTGTTTCCAAGTTTCTATTCCAAAATACTTTCAAAATAATTGTGGTTTAATATTTAGATACATAATTTTAGAAAGTTACTTATGTTTGTTTATGCGTATCATAGTAATACATGAAATGAGGAACTTTTAGGTTTTCAGCAAAAAGAAACAAAAGAACAAGAAAATAGGAAAGGAAAAATTATCCGATTCTGAAACCCCAGATGTTTCACCTGTCAAGCTCCCTCTAGGACGAGGCTGTACCTTAGAAACCTCAGACAGGTTTGTATAATAATTTACTTCAGTTTTACGGTATTTTTCTTAAAGATGATAATTATAACTTTTTTAAAAGCACTAATTTCAAAATGTTTATGAATGCCAAAAGAACGAACAAAAAAAAAGTGTTTAAATTTTTCAGTCAAACAATTCAAGTCAGCCAACTGATTCCCCCAGGTGATGATGATACAACAGATAGCCCCCTAGTAGAGGTCCAAGACAAGAGTGGCAAGTATGAGAATACTAATGAAATTATGAACCAGAAGTCTGATACATCTAGTCCCTATGGGCAGCTGAACAATGGTCCGTATCAGCCCCCTGTTGATCTCGAAATCCAGGGAGACAGGGATCATTGTCCCTAGTATAATGATCTCAGTTGTAAGTGAAGTCACATCATTTCTGTACAAGATCATGAGAACTATGGTGTGTGACTTCACCTGCAAAAAAATGGAGTGAGTGAGAGTAAAACTATTCAGTATTGTAGACTGCTTTTTGAAACACAAACCCATTTTTAGGCTATATTCCTATGACATGGATCTTACTGATCTCATGGGAAAAGCTTAAGTTGTTGTTTGTTGTGGGTATCTGTTTTAAAAAGCACTCATTTTTTTGATTTTATTTTTTTTTTTTTTACAAGTGTAAAGGAGAGGTTATTTTTCTATTGTTTGTTATTTTGTTACAGCTGATTTGACCTCATCAGCTGTTGTTGATATATCAATTTTTTGAGGCTGGAATTGGTAGTGAGTATTCTCACCAGGGGGCTTTCTACAACCCCCGTAATAAGGGCGACTGGTGGTTTGGAAAGTGCAGGGAATGCCTTAAAATATAAGAGAAGGTAATCAATAAGTAGAGGAAGAATTAACTCAAGCTTTAAGCTACAGCTAGATTTAATGCAGGGCATTCCTAGGCCTCTTGATTGAAACATGCAATCATTGTGAGGACACAACAGATTTCATTAAATGAAATCATAATGACAGCCTTTAAAAAGTCAGGTTTAAAACAAAAGAAGACTCGCTACTTGCCGAACAAAGCAGCAATGCTACATGTTCATAGATTAGTAGACAAATGTTTTTATATGGTTTAAAAATAACATCTGAAATATAAGCCACTTGCAGTAAATCAAGTCCATTGATATGATTTTCTTTGTCTCCCGAATATATGAATTTTCCATGAATGACTGTACTAATTGTGCTTTTAAGCTCCAAAAAGTCATTTTAAGACAAAGTGTAAAAATGTAAACGAAACATGATAGACAACATTGAAGATTATTTTTGGCAGATTAAAAATTGACAGAACTATTTTTGCCATAAATATCTTCAGGGTAAAACAAGTAAAATGAAGGATGGAACATTTTGTAAAAAAATCTATTAAACTAAAGATTATACAAGGCACAGGATGCCGAGTCCTACAAGACCTAAATATTTTAATGTGTAACCATTTTTCGTATCTGTTTGGCTTCTCTAGCAATTTGAAAAATTCTGAACTGTGTTTAACTTCAGAAGCTTTTCATTGTGTGTATGTTTGTTATTTAAATTGGTTTAGGTATTAGTTTTAAACTCAAAATATTAGAGATGTGTATTCTCAATAATTATATCTATAAAAATGTAGTTTTTCTAAGGGGCCCACAACAAAGTGAACTCCTACACTACTTTCAGGTGTATTAATGTTTATTATACATGAATTTTTGTGTTTATGGCTTTAAAGACCATTGATTTTTAACTGGAATTCTTTAATAAACATTATGGAGGAAGCAGATATGTAATTGAATAATTATGATCTTATTAAAAAAAAAAAAACGTATTGTTGACAGTGTTGCAAGACTTCATAAAATGCTGATTAACATTAATATGTACTCACCAAAAAAAATTGCAACATCAGCCAGTGTTTTTAAGGGCTTTTTTCTCTTTGTCATTTAATGTTTAGTTCTGATATTTTAGAAATAGTTACTTTAAGAAACTTGATTATAAATATACAAGTATTCGAAACATTTGGATTTGGTTGTCCTTTATTGGTCAATTTATTTGTATGAGAGATATTACATGCTACCTGGTGATACTGAGTGTCAGGTACCTTAAATATTTGAATAACATCTGTTATTTAGTAGCAAAAATTTTTGTCATAAATTATGGTAAAATCTTATCAGTGACACATTAATGTATAGAGAAAGAAATATACTTATATATCACAAAACAAATAGACAGGTGTTTATTGTGTGAACTACTGAAAGTTGAGAACCAAATGATATTTTCATTATTCTTGAATATCTTTTTACAGCTTGGAAGTATCTGTTTTTGAATTGCCGATACATTTATCCAAATATTTGCAATTTTTTTTGTGCTACTGTAATGTTATCACGTATTGATTTGTAATAGTTTGTTTATGTTTTTATTATATATAAAGAATAACTAAAGAAATATTCTATGTTAAAATAGTTACCCCCATTTTTCAGTAGAAATGGATGTTCATAACATGTAACTTTTTTGGTGTTTATTTTTTACTACTTTATTCCTTTCTGACTGATATATTCTTATATACTGGCATTTTGAGCAGCTTAGGATAGGACAAAGCTAGTGTGAACAACAAGGATAAAAAAAAAAAGTCGTTAAATAGATAATGCAAATTGACCAATAATGAATGTTCCATGAATCCATATGTTTTGTACTCCTGCTTTCTCTGATTCTGGTTGTATAAATCTGTGAGCTAAGAAGACTATGCTAGATATATATACATCTGAAAATACATGAAGTTTGTATTGAAGTACTTCAAACGTAAAACAACCAATGTTCTGTAAACTTTAAATTTTTTGTCAGTGTGAAAACCTATAACTGTTTTGTTGGTTGTATTTTTGCATTTCAGATTGATTTTACAAAATATAAAGCTTGAAGTATTTAAGGTTTATATGTTTTCTGGGCAATATTAACCCCATAAGTATGTAATACTGAGGCGTGCCTCTTTAGATATCTGTGCTGATTTTAACAATTCGATGTTTAGTTACCTTGTTTGTGGATATGTGGTTTTGACTTTTTTAAGTGGTTGCACAGTAATAATAGGTTCTTATGTTTAGAAATAAATGAATTGCAAGGAAAAATAAATTTTGATCCACTTGCAATCATAATATTCTAATTAATGTTGTAAGTTTACTAAAAATGCTATGTAACAGTAAAAATGATAATGTGCATCATAATATAGGTTTTTAAGAAGATTTCATTAATGTTCAATGGATTTTTTCTATTTAAAAGCTTAATTATTTGTATCAATTTTACAGAAAATTTCCAGTGTTTATTTTAGTGTTAGTTTATAGTATTTAAAGGGTAACCGGCTTATTATATTCATATGTACGTGTACGTAAGCAGAGAGTCTCACTAAGATTTCTCAAAACATTGTGGTTACACCCCAGGAATGGAAAACTAAAATTGAAGGTTGGCTAATACTTGTACCCATTTCTGTCTACTGGAAAAATTTTGTCACGTTTAGGGTGGACCATTGAGTTAAAAGAGCTTAAGTGTTGCTAGGTTTCGTGAGACTGTAGTTTGTATTCACGTACAGACCGAAAAATATTATTAATCTTTAATTTCGTATGTGTTATTAGTGAAGTTTTAATTAGGTTTGTTAATGTAGATGAAATTAACATAAAGTTTCAGTCTTCTGATGACATTTTTTTTTTTTAGTTATAGGCTTGAGCATTTTTTGTGCATTTAAAAATGTTTTAAATATATATATACATATAAACTTTCTCTTTTTAACTGGTTAGTTTGAATATGAAATATACAGTTTTTATGGTATTTCCATATTTGGTAGTAGCAGTTGGGTGGGTTTTTCAGAACAGAAAATGTACTTCTTAAACAAGATGTATGGTAATTATTTTTTAATGGAAGAATGTTTTCATACTGAAGCAATGTTACAGATGAATAAGTATCTCCTTGACCTCAGATTGGGTACAGGTCAAATTTGAAAATGTTAATGAACTGTTGTTTGTTATCTGTAATATACCAAAGGATTTATTTAGTTCCCATAAATTCCTACTAGAGTTGTTATACAAGTAACTTTTTTTCCACATAGTTTATGCAAAAACATCAGTATCTCATTCATGATTTGAAGACCTGTTTAAAACGAGTATCCGCAGGCTACAAAAAAAAAAGGACTTAAGTTTTTCATATGTTCTTTCTGCATTAAGAATATTAATCATTCATCTTAAATAGTTGAGATTACAAGTTCGTTACAATAACAGACATTGTGTATGTGCTGAGGTAGATAAAAACCTGCTCGAAGAAACTGGAGAATGGAGTGGAAAAAGTGTTTGCAGAAATGTATTTTTGAATGTTGTATTGCCAGTTGTCATTAAAAAAAATTTTGTGGAACAAAATGTAATTATTTTTTTCAGGACTTTGTTGCAAATGACCAATATTAATCCATAATGTAATATTTGAAACAAGTTATGAACTTTTTCTAAATATGTGATAAAAGTTTTGTATTCCACTTAGCTGGTTTTCAATCAAATGACCCAACCTATTATTGTTGACTTCCCATCACTAAACCTAATAGGCCTATAGTTACTGGGACAATTTTTATCATCTTCCTTGAAATTAGGAGTAACATTAGCCAACTTGCAACCTTCTGATGCTTGCCTCCTATTCAATGACAGAGAAAAAAAAGTAATAGCAAGTGGCTCACATATCTTAAAAACTTTGGGTAAATATCTCAACTAGGTGATTTATTAATGTAATCTTGTTTGGGATGAGGAATATTTCTTAAATCTTCATTAATTAGCCTTCCTCTATCATCCCTCCAAGGAACGACTCCTAACATTTTCATATGCTTTTTTGATTTACTCTCTTAATCTTCAATATCTCCCATCACTGCATTCAGTTTATATGTTACATTTATAATGCTTTTATATCCTTTGTGAGCCAACCTTGGTTTTTTTTTCTTCTGAGGACCATGCCTATCTTGAATATTTATTTTTTCACATTTGATCAGTCTCTTCAACTAATTTGGTTGCACAATTAACAGCAGATAATTATTGTCTCGCCTCTTCAAAATGTCATTATTCCTTATCTACATATGTAGCAATGATCAATCTTTACCCTATCAACAATAAATCTAAAACAGCATTGTTTCTAGTTGGTTCCTTGACTACCTGGTGAAGAAAGCCGTCTTGAACAGTTTCCAAAAACTTTTTTCCCTCATGGTTTGACTCTAGAATTTCCCAATCTATATGCCTGAAATTAAAATCACTCATAATTATGACTTCATTAACAGCTGAAATCTTAATCTCATTGTAAATTTGGTGGTCTGTAACAAATTCCCACTAAAAGCCTTTTCCCTTTATATCCATTAATAGAAACCCAAATGGATTCAATCTCTTTGCTATTATCTTTGATATCCTCAACGGGAGGTAACTCACATTTTACATATAAAGCCAGCCACCCCCCCTCTCTCTCTAATATTCTACCACAATTAACTAGCCTGTAGCCCTGTATTTCAAATAAATTTCTGTCATCAAAATCATCTACGTTTAACCATGTTTCGGTTATTCCCATTATATCAAAATCCTCCATCCCTACCAGTGCTCTAAAGTCATCTATTGTATTTCTTATACTTCTAGCATTACAATAGTAACAATTAAGCCTATCCTTATAACTACTTCTATACTCATTTTCTATGCTAAACTTTTCTCTACATCTAGCATTGTACCTACTAAGTTTGCTGGTTGTATTGGTGGAATAAGTTCATTATGAAAAGGGAATTTTTTGTAATGGGTGGTTTACATTTAAATAAGTTAGGAGCTGGCTTGCTTGCAAGGGCTATTAACTCAACTGTAAAGGCAACTTTAAACTGGGACTAAACAGTCAAGGCTAGAATAATGAAAGATGTATAGAGGGCCTATAGTGTGAGAACAAGGTAAAAAAAGTAGTATTAATAGTAGGCAAAACTGAAACCTGACTAAATATAGACAATTTTGATGACAGAAAATTATTTTAAATGCAGGGTTATAAGATTTTAAATAGGGATAGAGTACTAAAAAGATTGGATTTATATGTAAAATGTGAGTTACAGGCTTGTTCAAGTGGAAGATATTTGGGTTTCTGTTAGTGGTTATAAGGGGGAAAAGCTTTTAGTTTGAATTTGTTACAGATGAAATTAATGAGAAAAAGAATTGAATAGTTAATGAGGTCATAATTATGGGAGATTTTAATTTCAGCCATATTGAAAAATGTTAGTCAAATCATGAGGGAGAACAGGTTTTATTCAACAATTGGTTAGGGAAAGTGTTTTTGTAGTACACATAGGGGTTAATGATGTAGGGAAAGGTAGGCCAGAGGAGCTTAATGTACCATACAAGGTATTCAAAGAAAGGGGCCATAATAAACTAATTCTGTCAGGATGAAATGATAAGTATACTGATCACTAGGACTAAATGCTAGGCTTAGGTTAATATGCAAGGACAAGCTGCATCACTTGTTACCATATTATATTCTCTATCCCTTTTCCTGGATAGCATAATATAATTATTTTCTCCTTATTTATCCCAAAGACTATTCTATTCATGTGCTGTATTGAATTATCTCTCATAACATTAAACTCCTTATGCTTTTCATTCCCATCCCTATATGTCTGTCTCGTTATCCTTTCTTCTAGTTCATCGTCTATACAAGCTAAAGGCTGAAATCTGTTATTTAATAGAACCTACTCATTATAATTTAATCCACTACTACTAGCCCTATTAACTACTTGAAGCCAGTCTATCCTTCACATGTAAAAGCTTAATTTCTTTTATAATTCTGCTTCTATTTCTTGCAGTTTACCTTTCTCTTTATCCAACCTTCCTTAAATGTGCATGTCAGTTCCAAATAAAACCCACTCCTTGCATCTACTGCACTTTGCAAATTGTGAGCTCTTAATCTTAGTAGCTTGGGAATAAATAGTCAAAACTATATACAAGTAGCCTGTTGACAACACTGGTAAGCCTAACATTATAGTTAAATATTGTACTTTATTACCACCTCATCTTCTCGCTAAAGTAACTAAGTTTATCTTTAGAATGAAAAGTGACAAATAACTAGTCTTTAGATTATACTTATGTAATAATATCATTTATTTAACCTGTTTTATAACATTAAATTGTAGATTATCATAGATAAATGTTCCACCAAAATCAATATTTATACCATAAATTACCAACGTCAGCACCACAGCCATGATATACACCATGTTTCTAGTTACAAGCAAATACATACTAGCTTAAACACTTTAGTAATGTTTTAAATTCTCAACATCTATTAAAGAATGATATAAACAGTCGTTTAAACATTAAATATAAATTCTCCTTATTTAGCTAACACTAGTGAAATTCTTCATTTCAATCTAATGTTTAATAGTTTTATTATCTTATAATACTAGTAGTAGTAGTTTCCTAAAGACTAAATAAAAAAATGCCTAATATCGTAACTATTAGGTTTAGCTGTACCTGTAGTAATCAAACCAAGAAGTGTCCAATAACAATTCTAGACTTCTCCAGATGAATACTATAACCCAGTGTTTCTTAAAAGGTGTGGGGCACGAGTGATTAGGGTGGAGTCAATAAAGAAATAATGCAAAATTAAATACATATTTTTCATTAATGAAAGTAATAAGTAATTATTACAATGCATATAGCATTTTAATGTGTAACGGTGTATTATATTTCTTCATTTAACTCACTCTTTCATACATGCAAGAAACCATATTTATTTAAGGGGGACAGGGATGACAAACGTTTGGGAAATGCTGCTGTAGCTTACAACTATAATTATTTCTTTGCCTCAGAGTTTAAATCTTCTGTCCGTTACACAGCTCCCTATAAAAAAATAAATTCAACAGGGTGCATGGCATTAAAAAATCTTGTAGAAATTAATACCTTTAGTTTTGTTAGAGACTTTAATGATTGTTATTGTTTGGTTTCTTCGTATCTCATAACATAGATGTACTTACCAAACATCATGTTAAGGTTTGCCGAAGAGTACCAAAATATTAAGACATACACAATGTTAACAAAGAATTAAAATTAAACCTTTTATGAACTTAAAAACAAATAAGGCTCAAAGTATTTAGTTTGGCATGCAACTGGTGATGAAGCAAGTTATTAAGTATCTGATGAAACTGAAATACCGTGAAATTTAAAATGGTGCAAGACAGATCAGCCTTTCAAACCATGCTTATTACCTCAAGTGAAAAGTTTAAATACGAACAAGAAGGACTTAATGTAAGAATCGTGTAAGCTTATTTAACCTATAAATAAGTTTCAAAATATTTTGCATAACGAGCATATGTTCTTAATATAGAAAATCATTCAATGAAGCCACCAAGTTCTTTTCATCCTAATTACTCCCAGAATTGGTCATTCAATGAGGATATTACGTGTACTTTCTCAGGGAATGATTGCCATAACATACAAACATTGTAAGTGAAGAGAAACTGTGGGACTTTGGTTTGAACCCAGGACCTTTGACTAACAAGGCCACTGAGCTACCTAAGAGTGCAATTCATCCATAAGGCTTTTTTTTTATTAGAAGTATGAACTTCATACTATGTTGTGTTGTTGTAGTATGAAGTTTCTGCTCCTACTAAAAAGGCTGTATTTAAAAAAAAAATTGCAATTCTTAATGAGTATGTACAAAATTCACATTTCACCATTTATCAATGGGAAAATATAGGTTTAAATTATATTTATTAAGGTACTGTTTTCACTTCACTGCTTGGATCATTAACAAATGCACACCCATGTTCTATACATTTTTTTCCTAGTACTGTAAATCAGTTGTCAGGATCTAGTGAGCTTAAACTGGAATATCTCCTGAATCATAGAACCAGTGTGCAGTGTCCAATCATAATTAAATATACACGAACTCTTAACTGGAATATCTCCTGAATTATAGAACCAGTGTCCAATCAATCTCCTGAATCATAGAACCAGTGTCCAATCATAATTAAATATACACGAACTCTTAACTGGAATATCTCCTGAATCATAGAACCAGTGTCCAATCACAATTAAATACACATGAACTCTCAACTGGAATATCTCCTGAATCATAGAGCCAGTGTCCAATCATAATTAAATATACATGAACTCTGAACTGGAATATCTCCTGAATCATAGAACCAGTGTCCAATTACAATTAAATACACATGAACTCTCAACTGGAATATCTCCTGAATCATAGAACCAGTGTCCAATCACAATTAAATACACATGAACTCTCAACTGGAATATCTCCTGAATCATAGAACCAGTGTCCAATCACAATTAAATACACATGAACTCTCAACTGGAATATCTCCTGAATCATAGAACCAGTGTCCAATCATAATTAAATACACATGAACTCTAAACTGGAATATCTCCTGAATCATAGAACCAGTGTCCAATCACAATTAAATACACATGAACTCTCAACTGGAATATCTCCTGAATCATAGAGCCAGTGTCCAATCATAATTAAATACACATGAACTCTGAACTGGAATATCTCCTGAATCATAGAACCAGTGTCCAATCACAATTAAATATGCATGAACTCTTGAGAAACATGGGACAGTCTGTTATTTCTAACCAAACTTTCCATTTCTGATTTAACCTGCATTTAGACATAACTAGAAACTAATGGAACAACTAATAAAGTGAAACAGAAAGACTGAAAGGTTTGCAATCTTATTGGTTTTATTCATGTTATTATTATTATTACTTAATATCATCACAGAATAAATTAATCTAGAAAGTTCATGCTATGTTGTTCTGACTTAAAACTTGTTGGTTTGCAATACTGCTCACAAAAATGTATCGAACCACCTAACAGATTTACCATTAAGTGCAAGAACACGTAGATGGCTCTGAGCCAAACTATTATTTATGGTGTTCAGTATTTTTTAATTTCTTTATTAAAGACATTCAGGAAATTGAATTCAAGATTTTTTATTCATGGAAGTTCTTTCTTTGTAGTTGTTATTGATACAACTAGTAATGTAATATAGCTACAAAATGTCTTTGTGGTCGGTACGTATACCCAAAATTAAGGTAACTACAGAATTTTTTTTTTTTGGAGTTGCTACAGATATGACCCATATTTACACTAAGCACAAGAATTGCTTTTCTGTAGTTACTATGGATACAATGCAATATTTAAGCTAGTAACATGTTTTTTTTTCTCTTTAATTAAAGTTGCTATAGATACAATCTGACGTGTAGTCTACCTAGAAGATTGCTATGGATACAAACAAAATATACTTAATCTAGCTACAAGCTCTCATGAAAAACTCATCAAAACTTTCACTGCACTATTTTTCTTCTTCATTATCTTTATATTTCAGGAATTTTATTTTAAGAATGTAATATGTGTTCCTTGGACCAAATCACACACATTCTACAGTGAACAACTGGACTTCTTTAAAAAGCACAGTTCTGCTAACAAGGTACTTTCACCACACACACACTACACGTTTCTCTAACTAAAGCAACTGGTAAGACACGTCTATTCTACTCTGTACAGTTAATTTTTAACTTAACAATCAAAATGCTCTATTACACCATAACCTCACCAAAGCATGATTATCACATTGATTAATTATAAAAAATCTTCTCAAATGTATTGTATGTTTCCATCTTACTTAATCCTGGTTAAATTGATTTATGTGAAATCATGGATCTTTGAGTTGTTAATGAAGATCAATGTAAATTTTCTATTTACAGTGTGCATGTAGAAATAATTAACACCTTGAGTTTCTACAGTATTCACTATTTATAGTGCATGTAGAAATAATTAACACCTTGAGTTTCTACAGTATTCACTATTTATAGTGCATGTAGAAATAATTAACACCTTGAGTTTCTACAGTATTCGATATTTATAGTGCATGTAGAAATAATTAACACCTTGAGTTTCTACAGTATTCACTATTTACAGTGTGCATGTAGAAATAATTAACACCTTGAGTTTCTACAGTATTCACTATTTATAGTGCAT
>NW_013667157.1:118448-122441 GCF_000517525.1 Limulus polyphemus
TAGAATGGAAATTTCCTGTTGAATCCCTGGAATCGTTGCTCCATGATCAACTGTCTGTACTATGCTATCCTTTGGGTCTGTTGTTGTTCTGGTAAGTATCCCTGGAATCGTTGCTCCATGATCAACTGTCTGTACTATGCTATCCTTTGGGTCTGTTGTTGTTCTCGTAAGTATCCCTGGAATCGTTGCTCCATGATCAACTGTCTGTACTATGCTATCCTTTGGGTCTGTTGTTGTTCTGGTAAGTATTCCTTGAATTGTTGCTCCATGATCAACTGTCTGTACTATGCTATCCTTTGGGTCTGTTGTTGTTCTGGTAAGTATCCCTGGAATCGTTGCTCCATGATCAACTGTCTGTACTATGCTATCCTTTGGGTCTGTTGTTGTTCTGGTAAGTATTAATACTTACCAGAACAACAACAGACCCAAAGGATAGCATAGTACAGACAGTTGATCATGGAGCAACAATTCAAGGCTAAAACCTTGTGTTTCTACAGTATTCGCTATTTATAGTGCATGTAGAAATAACTAAAACCTTGAGTTTCTACAGTATTCATTATTTATAGTGCATGTAGAAATAACTAAAACCTTGTGTTTCTACAGTATTCCTATTTATAGTTCATGTAGAAATAACTAAAACCTTGTGTTTCTACAGTATTTATAGTGCATGTAGAAATAACTAAAACCTTGTGTTTCTACAGTATTTATAGTGCATGTAGAAATAACTAAAACCTTGTTTCTACAGTATTTGCAATTTCTAGTACATGTAGAAATAACTAAAACCTTGTGTTTCTACAGTATTCACTATTTATAGTTCATGTAGAAATAATTAACACCTTGAGGTTCTACAGTATTCGCTATTTATAGTTCATGTAGAAATAACCGAATCTTGTTTTTCTACAATATTCACAATTTATAGCGAGTGTCGAAATAACTGCTTAATGGTTCTGAACCATCAATATATAAAAATATGAATTCACTTGGGCAATACTGAATGCTGTGTAAGTAATAAATTAGCACAAAATCACATACTGGATAGCTTCTTCTAATGACACGTACTTTAATGTACATTTTTGGCTGGAGGCACACATATACATTGGATATGATATGAGACACTGAGGATTCGCAGCAATCAAATGACTTAAAAAGCTTAATGTAAAATGCTTGCTTTTATTGATGCACCAACTTGTTCATCCTTACCAATGCAGAGTACTGTATGATGAGCATTAAAATTTGAAAAAACAACAACAGTAAACTTGATACATGAAGGATGTTTGGACTGTCAACAAAAGATTAGTAAAAAGGAATGTTTTGTCTGTGTTTAAAATTGACATAATTAAATATCTGAAATCTTAACTAAACTTTTTACTGTTTTACATTTAACCAAATACGCTAAATTTTGATGCATCCTTTCCACTCGGACATGTGTTACGTGTAATGATTTCAACAGCAGCATTATTACATACATAAAAAAATGGGCCAAATGTCCAAAACCAAATTGCATGTATTATGTATCTCAGATCGTAACAGTACAGACATTTCCAGGATCTCATGTTGCTGTTTCAACAGTAAAAAATTCTTTTTTTTCTTTCTCTCTCTAAGAATGTGATAACCCTTATTAGAAAACAAATTAAAGAAAAATAGATAAGAGACACAGAATGTATTCAGATGATCTAAATATTGGCCATGCTTTTAGGTCTGGTGTAATAGAGTATGTACTCCGAGTTACATAAGAAAATGTTTTATTTGATTCACAATGGGAAAAAAAAAGTTGAATGACACCACTACATATACTTAAGACATTACGTGCAGAAAAAGAAAAATGACGGTGTAATATTTCTTAAGAGGATATAGCACATTAAAAGCTTAGCAGGGATAAATATTAATCCAAAAAACTACAGATCTTTCCTATACCATCAATCATGGCTTTAAATTTCTTTCTTAATTTTTAACCACAACATTATAGTGGCAAAACTCAACAACCCTTTTCCATGACCCAAAATTCTTACTGATTTTTAAAAATCTCTAAATTATTCATTTACCTCTTTGGAAGAATATTTCCTCCTGAACTTAATGGTTGCGACTTGTAATAAATAAAAACTGAACGCTTCATATAATTAAATCAATAATAGTAAGATTTCTAGAAGGTAGCATAAATGGCGTTCACATACTAAAGCACGTCACATTTGAAACAATGAAAAAGGCACTGGCAAAAAATATACATTATAGACATTTTGTACACTGTGCATGAAAAGAATTACATACTCTTAAATTGAAAAAACATAACATTCTATAATATATGTTCTGTTGTTAAGAACTAAAAAACATTAAGATATGGAATAAAATGATAACATCCAATGTTTCGAATCAAAGCTCTTAGTTGCTGCTTTACCTCAAGAATGAACTTACATTCCACTTTTTATCTCGGTAACTATGCATCGAGGACAAGCTGAGGGAATTACGCCTTCACTTTCGAAGCATAACATTAATTGTTTCATGGTCTGAGGTAGCATGTATGGCAGTTTCTGTACTATATCCTGAAACCCTGGAAGTATAGATGTTCTGAACACGTGACGAGTATAGTGATGGCCACAAGTGAATAGCACTACATCATGACTGGAAGAAGCAGAACTTTGGTGTGATGCTGTTCCACCGTGTCTAGGAAAATTAGGAGGCACATCTGGTCTCTGAATTTGTTCATTCATCAGTGATCTCGTGAGCAGTTCTACTTGATTTGGAGAAAGTTCAATACTATTACGGGAGATAACACCTTTCTGTAAGTTCATCAGCACTTCTTGCCAGAGCCGAGGAGGTGGAATCCTAGCCTCCCAGCCAGTCACTGTGTCAGCCTGGTTAATTTGATGCATAAGGTCGCTAGTTCCCGTCAAAGCCATCATTTTATCCATCAGTTCTTCATGGGGCTTTCCAGCATTGATATTCTGAAGCATGAAATCTGCCACAGTCAGACAGAACTTAGGAGACAGACAGCTGAGGAAATCAGTGCAGATTTTCTGTGATTTACCTTCATTCACACTTCCACTGTAAACAAATCAAAGACAATAAACTGAAACTCCCTAATGGAATAACCTGTTGGTAGAAACATACAACAATACAGAAACCTAAGGAGTTTTTGTTTAGAAAATATAAAGTATTATGAGGAGATAATTATTTATTATGGATACATCTTAAAAAATAAAACAAGGTTGAAAAATATTAATTACCAGTAATACTGCCAGTAGGCCAACCACAGATTTTGCTAACAAAATCATAACTAGTTCCAAAAAATTTATTAATGTTCAAAAAAAAAAAGTTGTAATTTGAAAATAAGAAAAATCACTTACAAAAATACAAAAACATTTTCAGTGGCACTGATTAAGAAATCTCTGACGAAAGTGACAAAGATAGTGGAACTAGAAACAAAGGCTTCTTTAACAATCTCAAGAGTAATTATGATAGATAAGTGATATTACTAATCAAAACATCCACAAGAAGTGTCCATCTTAAACATCAGATAACAGTACTTATCAGAATAATGCTTGTTAAACACAAAGCTACATATTGTTCTAATTTTGTTACCCAACACAAGGAATGAGTACTGAGTATAAGCATTATAAACCTGCAGCCTTGAGAACATTAAAGAACACAATATGAGAAAGTTACCAGGTTCCCCAGAATGGTACTGCTTCAAACATAATAGTAGTTTCTGAGTACATCACCCATATTTTGTACAAAACTATCTACAAGATAATACTTATAAACTTACTGTGTTCTCAAAAATAAGCCAGCACAGACACTTGAGCATGGATTCAACAGTTAGTTACTTACTAAAACAACAGTCCAACAGGATAGCACAGACAGTTGACCTTGAAGAAAGGATTCCAGGGAATTTAACAGGTAGTTACTTGCCAGAACAACAACAGTCCCACAGGATAGTACAGCACAAACAGTTGATAATGGAGCAACAATTCAAGTTATTTCTACATGCACTATAAA
>NW_013667157.1:123441-126166 GCF_000517525.1 Limulus polyphemus
TTTACTAAATTACTGCAAGCAAAAAATATAAAAAACTAAAAAATATACCCTTTGTGACCACATAGGTTCCTAATAAATAAAGGTCTACTTGGAAGACTGACTACTAAACTTCCTTCTACATGAAAGTGAGGAGACTGATCACTACTGTTTCCTTCTACATGAAAGTGAGGAGACTGATCACTACTGTTTCCTTCTACATGAAAGTGAGGAGACTGATCACTACAGTTTCCTTCTACATGATAGTGTGCAGACTGATCACTACAGTTTCCTTCTACATGAAAGTGAAGAGACTGACCACTACAGTTTCCTTCTACATGAAAGTGTGAAGACTGATCACTACAGTTTCCTTCTATATGAAAGTGAGGAGACTGATCACTACAGTTTCCTTTTATATAAAGGTGTGAAGATCGACCACTATAGCTCCTGTTGTGCTGAAGGTGTGAAGCTTGACCACCTAGTTTTAGATGAAGGTGTACTTGAAGTTTCACCTCATTTGTCTTTGTTTTACTTAATTTGCACATCCTACCTGGGAATATCATACAATGCGCTTCTATAGTGTTTGAAATTGCTTGTGGTTTTCTTATAACTGTCTTCTAAAGGACAATATAGCACAAGTTGAACTTTCTTTTTCTCACATTTTAATTTACATAAATCATTTATTATTTTAAAAACTTCTAAAAAGTTATTTACATCCAAGTGTAGAAAATCAAATTAGTACCTGTTCTAATAAATGTTGGTTAGCCTCAGTACTTTCCTGATTAACAGACCTACAGATAAAAGATAAATACAAATTGCATTTATGAAGAAACAAATAGACTGATTCATATCTCTCAATGGAATATAAGACCGAGGTATGTAACAGAAAACCTAAACCAATCAACATTCTTGATTATTAGTACAATGTAAGTTTTAAGACGTTTCAAACTTAGTAAATCCTACTTTACTATAGCACTGAATTTCAAGCATACGATTTTAAAGATATCTCAACAAATAACTGCAAGTAGAAAACTTCAAAAATTACCTTACATATATAAACTTTTAAAACCTGAACTTCTCATTTTAAGAAATATCACAATTACACACACTACATACTATACACACATTGTACGAAAACACTACCCTAAACTATACACACACTGTACAAAAAACACTACCCTAACCTATACACACACTGTACAAAAACACTACTCTAAACTATACACACACTTTACGAAAACACTACCCTAAACTATACACACACTGTACAAAAAACACTACCCTAACCTATACACACACTGTACAAAAACACTACTCTAAACTATACACACACTTTACGAAAACACTACCCTAAACTATACACACACTGTACGAAAACACTACCCTAAACTATACACACACTGTACAAAAAACACTACCCTAAACTATACACACACACTATACGAAAACACTACCCTAAACTATACACACACTGTACAAAAACACTACCCTAAACTATACACACACTGTACAAAAAACACTACCCTAAACTATACACACACTGTACAAAACACTACCCTAAACTATACACACACTGTACAAAAAAACACTACCCTAAACTATACACACACTGTACGAAAACACTACCCTAAACTATACACACACTATACGAAAACACTACCCTAAACTACACACATATTGTGCGAAAAAACTACCCTAAACTATACACACATTGTACGAAAACACTACCCTAAACTACACACACACATTGTACAAAAACGCTACCCTAAACAACAGATTCTGAAGGTCTTACTGAAAATAAAACTGAACAATCTTCACAGCTTCTTCTAACATCTCCTCACTTGATCTCTTCTCCATGGATAAAGCCTTTAACTGGTGTTCCAATGCCTTTGAAGTTTTAGGATATTCAGAACATTAATTACCAGTTTTTGTTGTTGTTTTTTTACATGTAAATACCAAACCCTTAACACTCTTTTTTCATAATTTATTATTCCATACACAAAAAAAAAACACTGCTTATAATTTACTTTTTACAAGTCTTGCCAACAACAGCACTGATTGTAGATAAGCCAATGATACATTACAGCAGTGGTTCCCAACCTTTTCTCCACCAAGGACCCTTTTTATTATCATTTTCCCCCCAAGGATCCCATGTTTTTGAAAGATTCTGCCTACCCAACAAACTGTTTTCATTAACTAATAATTAACTCGTTCTCCCACTTTTCACTATCAAATAAAAGACATATATATAACTGAGTGTGCAAGTAAAAAAAAAACATCAGTATTAAAAAACTTGCTTGTTTAATCAGATGGTATTACCTACGCGGATCCCCAGGTTGGGAACCACTGTGTTAGAGCCTCAAAACGATATCAAGTCAAACATCAAACTTACTCTCAAACTTTTACAACAAATTCCAATAGCTTAATAATACATACTTTAATAATTACCTGTGCATAAAGTCCCTCCAACATATAAACTTTGGCAGCAGCTTGGTGATCTCCAAAACAGATGCAGTGATTTAGAATTGTGGTAACATCACAACAATGAAGAAAGGACTAAATGTAAACATTCAAACAATGTCAAAGGATCAATTAATAAAACAATTCTTACTCTCTACATCTATTTGATCACAACAATGAAGAAAGGACTAAATGTAAACATTCAAACAATGTCAAAGGATCAATTAATAAAACAATTCTTACTCTCTACATCTATTTGATCACAACAATGAAGAAAGGACTAAATGTA
>NW_013667157.1:126952-153049 GCF_000517525.1 Limulus polyphemus
TATCCACTCAAAAGTCTATAAAATTATATATATAAGTATAGCCAAAGGATCTACTGGCAGAACATTTTTAACCTCTACATTTGTCTGTTAAATACTGTTTTATAATATCATAAATTAATCTTTCTCTACTTTCTTCAGCCACTCCAGAATATATATATATATATATATATATATATAATTTTGATATTCTCATAGTGGTTTGTCCACACATTAGCTACACAAAGCTCCCTTACGAGTGACCAAAGGATTGTAATGCAATGTTCACAACACTAGGAACAGAACACAGGTATGGATTTTTTTTTCTTTTATTTTTACATTCACTTCATTCATGAAAATGTTTTTATGCTAAATTATATCTGTTTAAAAGCAGTGGGAATAGTCTTCTATGACAAAAAATAATGCAATTTGAGTAAACTATTTGGATGACTCAAAATTTTTCATTGGATATATTTTTAAGTTCATTGTGTTTAAACAACAATAAAAATAGGATATTATTTATTGAAAACAACCTTTACTTATTAGATGTAAACTGATCTCAACCAAGGATGTTGTTGGCAAAAGCCATTACACAACATCTGACAAAGGTTACAGGATGCCATTTTGAAAGGTGAATTCCTACATCACTGATAAATCTTTTTCAATTTTTGCCATGATTTTTATGACTTGTAGTAAGAAGTGGTGGCAGCTTTAGTCAGCAAAATAAAATATCAAAAGAAACATATTAATTAATATTCAAATAAGTAAAATCTGACTGGTTATATAAAGTTTTATTTGTTTGTTGTGCATTTAATGGTGCAAAATAATGAGGCTATCTGCACTAAACAAGTTTTAGTTGTCACGTCAGCAAAAAAGTATTAAAACAGAAGTAAAATATGATAAAAAGGTAGAAAAAGACCAAAAACTGTATTTTTTTTGTTGTGCAAATGAAGTTCATATGTAAAGAGAATAAACAAAGCCAATGGCCTGTAAAAATACGATCAATTAAGACAGTGACTCCATCTAACGTCGAAGAAAAACCCCAAGACAAAACATACCTAAAATGATGTCGCTGCTGGCAACTGCATTGATGGCATTAATGTAAAACATGGGCAACTGTGGTCGATGTTGCCAAGACAACTTTCTCTTTCCATTCCTACATACCCTAAACACCAACAAAAGGCTTTACCTAGAAAAGCTAACTGTAATGTTGCTCACTCCAAACTGACTGTCAACTGGTGTGAAGTTTTGTCTTGAAAAAAGGCCTGGGTTCCACATAAAAGATAGGCAAGGCTGCAACATCAGTGCCAGTGAGCTCATTCTCACAAATACCAACAGAGCAGAAAATCCAGAAAAATTGAATGGATAACAATGAGAAATGAGCCAGTCTATTCTGAAAGTCCTAAAAAACTGAGTGAGAGGATGACAATTAGAAATGAGCCAGTCTATTCTGAAAGTCCTAGAGAACTGAGTGAGAGGATGACAATTAGAAATGAGCCAGTCTATTCTGAAAGTCCTGGAGAACTGAGTGAGAGGATGTCAATGAGAAATGAGCCAGTCTATTCTGAAAGTCCTGGAAAACTGAGTGAGAACTCACATTAATCAATTCCATCCCCATAAAAATACACATAAAAGGTTTACAAGAACAACAACGTGAAACTGTTTGCTGTGGTGGTCCACCCCTACAAGCGAGTGCAGTCTGACACAGAGGCTGTTTGCAACTGTAGGAGGAACTTGTTCAGCAATATCATTGATATTAATGCTGAAAAGCATGACACTCAAAACACAGCACTAACGGATGACAAGTTCCTGTGTGAAGGATTGAGACAACATTGATCCCACACAGACTCAGAATTGTTTGTCACTTTAAAAGTTATGAATAAAAATGGTAAATAGCCATGTAACCCAGAAGAATGGAGATCCTGTAAGATGCCAGACCTTGTTGCAAGACGAACCAGGTGGTTCATGGCAGAGCACTGTTTGCAGAAACCTCACTGGGTGAGTAAAAGGAGGTTGTATGATTCAAGGATTCAAACAAGATGACCATTAACCATCCTTTCCAAAACCTTACAGTAACAGCAAGGAATCTCGGGATCTTTCCCAGTCTTAGAAAATTGAATGATAATAGCCCTACACCATGCATCTGGAAAATCTTCTTCCTGTCAAATCCAGTTATAAAGAATATATATAAAATGGAACTTCATAAATGAATAATAAAAAAAATGAAATTCTAAGATAAAACAATCTCGCGAGAAAAGTTTAAAATTTTCACAACCTAAAAAAATTATACAAATACTAAACAACTTTTATACATTTTTTAAACATAAATTATTTAGGAAGTGTACTAAGTTTAAGTATTTTCACTGTGAGAAGAAACAAAATGGGATATCAGTGACTCCAGTTCAGAATGGACCAAGATCTGATACAGGTTCAATCTTGTAGAGTAGCTTTGGGAACACTTACACAGTTCTGACACTTCACCTGATATATTCAAATTCTGACCACAGTTATACACTTTTTATAGTAGCATTATGAGCATATAGACAAGTCTGACACGTAGCTTGAAAAGTTTAAGTTCTGAGAGAGTTACAGACTTTGTACAGTAGCATTTGGAACATACACAGAGTTTATAATTTGCCCAACACTGTAAAAAGCACAGTAATAACTGGAGGGTGTATAGAGGATGGTGTGTTAAGGTCCAATGTCTACAGAGATGAGAATGAGCAACAAAATAAAATTCTGAAATATTTTCAGTATAATTTATGTCAATACGTTTGGTATCAAACTGTAGATTATAATTCACATTTTAGTATTATACATTATTCAATTTCTTAATTTCAAAGCAAATATTAAACAGTTAAACATAAATTTTTGTGTGTCTCATGGTATGCTTGAATGCAACACTGGTTCAAATTAGATGTTTGTGATGTCAAAATGCTAAGTCTATAGTTTTGTACGAATTAGGAACTCAAATTACCGATATTGACAAGATGGAATATAAAATAAGAACCTCATATCTTTTCAATTTGCTGAGATATTGCTCATGTACTGAATCAAACACAGTGGCCCCACTCACCTCTTTGCATTTTTGGAAATGGTCCCTTATATATACACTTACTTCAGTACATGACATGTGAATAACAAATCAAAAGCTAAGAATGTTCCCCTAGTGGCTTTCTCAGCCACTTTAAAGTGTTAGGACTCCATCTGCTTCTTTCAAACCAAGATTTCAAGGAGGTAGGTTGTGTCTTTAGTCTGCTCAAAATTTTATATTTTTTTAGACTGAAACACAGTTTAATTACTAAGCTTGATAAATTATAGTGGAATTCTATGGTATCAATAGAGTAATTTATGATTTGTTTGTTATTTAAAATGTATATATAAAACCTAAAAAATTTCTTTTCACATTCTCCACAAGGAAAAATTTCATAAGGCTTAGCAACCTATGACAAATGGCAAACAAAAACAAAGGTTGTAACTAGAAGAGATAATTGTTTGCTTTACTTCTTTATTTGCTGTTCTATGTTTTAAGAAAAACAAGTTTAAGAACTTATTTCTAAATAGTAATAATCTATATATATATAATGTATTATAATTGAAGTGTGACTGTATTTTACAAAATACTAGTTTACTAAAACACAGCCAAACAAATCACTTTGTAAAGACTAAAGGTCAGTTTTATATTATGGGATACAGTAACATGAGTGCTCATGTGCCACATCATTGTAACCTCTGTATTGTTAGCCAGGAATGGCTGAAAGGTCAATATAATAAAAATAAGAAATATATCTAAATGTATAATGTTATATATAATGTCTAAGCTATTTAGTCTAAACATTCTAGAATGAAAGAGGCATAATTTATATTTATTTCCTTTTTTTTTTATTGTGGTTACAAGATCAGTCAAACCTATCAATCTTGTACAGAGATTCATTACTGAAAATAACAGATAAAGTACAAAGTTTTTTCTTAAAAAACATTTGATACCTATCTGGACATTATAAAGATTTCACATGTGAAATCTGAAAATTTTCTGATGCATAAAAGTATTTTTAATCATCAAATGAAAATTACTTTGCATGTTGGATAGGCAGCATGCAAAAAGAAAAAAAAAAGCATGAGAAAAACATTGCTTAACAAACCTTAAGACTGAATATAAAAAAAATTTATATTTTGCATATGACAGCATTGTAATGTTTACTGATAATCTGCCAAATTTCGTTTCCATACACTTATTAATTTAAAAGTTATAGCACGTAAACTATAACAAGCACAAACTGGTTACGAGGTCAGTCCCATGGACCAAGTCTATGCTGAAATACTTAAGTTCTAATGCTACAATACACACCTTGTATAGTAGTATTACAACAACAGCTTATGAGATGAGAAGCATATCTTCAATAAATCAATCACATATGTCAAAAAGACAGTAGTTCAGAGTCAAGGACATACATTTAGAATAGAGTCAAGGTCATACCTTTAGGGTAGCATGAAGAGCATATGGACCATATGGTGGAGAATCTAACTTTGACAACTGAGGTAGAGACAGGAAGTTCTCAATCCTTGAGTTATAATAATGAATAATATGTGGCATCTGAAAATGAAGAATATTCATGACATTGTAGTGAGTGTTCCACTACTGTAGTACTCAGTAATAATGAACAAGACAACTAACATAGTACATTTAAACAAGGAACTTTTGTTAGTAGTATTAATAATAAAAGTACTGGTACAAAGAAAAACAAAAACATTTTACGCAATGTTTGCAAATGCTTCTACAGTTGCATTACATCATGTTTTAAAAAATTTTGCCAAGAACAAAGCCTCCTGTCTAACATTATCATTATTTTGCTTTGAATAACAAGAAATTACATGGAGTTATTTCAAGTTAATAATTCAGTGTTTTTAACTACAGTTGCCTTCGTATTGGACTGACAAATATTTTTTAAGTGTAGAGTACCATATTGATTCTTCACTTTAGCAATTGAGGTAACATTAAACTAATATTAACAGAATCACTGATTTTATCATTTATAAAATTTTGTCCATTAACACAGCACTCAACACTAAGTGTAAACCAACAGTTCAGGGCAGGGAAAGTTAAATATTGATTCAGGCAAGTGGTTCCAAACTCATGTGTGTCTGACAAGTAAAGAACATTTCTTTCCATACTTTTGCTATTAGCAGATAGTAATTATATATTTTTACATAAAATACTGGTTTAAAAATAGCAAAATAAATCTAGGAGTCTCCCTTTTTTTTTTTGTCAAAATTTCTTAGGAATGTTTCAACAGATAATTTTACTTACATGATAAGAGCAAGTAAATTTTGCCAGTGCTGAATATTTACTAGCTTTCACAAATAAATCTTCCCCTCTAAGTTTACAAGCACTGGTGTGCAATAAACCACTGCACAGGAGCAAATGTGTACCAACCCTTCATATTCAGGTCATGACATTTTACAGCCTTATATTCAAAATTTAATTAAACAGGTTTATTATCAATGTGCCAATAAACTTCTCATGAAAAATATAGTTTATAATTCAAGTTTGTAACTGAAAAAAAATTTTTTTTAAATATCAATTTTCATTTTTCTGTGACCCATCTAATTTCCAATTTATCAGAATTATAGTACCAGATTATAGATTCCAGCCAATTATAACACAAATTATACATAATTATATGCAAAAATCAAAAATTGTAACCTCCTACCTTCTTCATTTGCTGAGATATCAATAAATTTATCAAACCCAGCAGAGAAACCCCTTCCCCCCCTGTCTCTTTGACTTCAAGATTTTTGTTAAAACTTTACATGGCTGATGGACATGCTTAAGACCAATAGAACAAACAGATTATTCAATATATGTATCTTACAAGTTGTTGATAAGTCTTCCTGCCATATACCAGTAGTGAGCAAAAACTTAGTTTGTGGTGATCATATGCTGCTATTTTGAAACCTAAAGAAATTTTTGTAACCTATTTGTAGCTTACTTAGAAAGCCAGATATATTATTGTAGTTTCTGGACACATCCTGTTCTAGTGATGTATAAATATATGTTTGTGATGAACAACACAATGATGGCAACAGTAATAAGCATCTGACACGTGCGCATGGTAACAAGCATTTAATTCTTGAACGTTCTGGAACGTACATATTCCATCTTCAGTAAGCTATATCGAACAAGGTAAAATATTAGATACAATAATTTCTAAATTTCTACAGTTCTAACATTTTGTAAATAGTAATTAAAATACAGAGTAAAAGAATGAAGTCAATTAAAATAACAAGGAAGAATAGAATAGTGTAACAATATTATACAAGTTATTCAAAACAGACTTAATTGTAGTGAAGTCGTGTTATTATTTAAAGTTGGGAGTTCACTTGTAATAGATAAACTTTCTTTAATTATAAGTTCAATATTGGATGGACAGATGAGATGACTTTGAAATTTTAAATTCAAGATGGGATGGGACATACACACACACATGTCAAATGTTTGTTGTTGCCATCATTCTATTGTTTATCAATAAACGTTGATTCCTGTCAAATGAATCTGTCGCTGGTGTTATTAAACAACAATATAGGTTTTGCATTCTAAAATTAATGTGAAAATTAGTTGTTTGTTGTTAAGCACAAAGCTACAGAATGGGCAATCTCTGCTGTGCCCACCACGAGTATTGAAACCTGAGTTTTAGCGTTTGAGCCCTCTGACTTACTACTGAGTCACTGGAGAGGGGGCAAATATCTGAAAGTTACATGTATTTTCAAACACCCAAATGTGTAAGACTTAATGAAGAACATCTACTCAAGTGGATAGTGAGTACTACAACTATATCTTCTTTATATATTGTCATATATTCCATAACAAAACTAACTGAAATGTAAGAATTATAAACTTTTCAGCCTAACTTAACAAACCTTCAATAAAAATAAAGATCTAAAATTTTACTAGTTTGAGCTACGTAACATAACAATCAAATGGTAGTTAAGTTAGTTCTATGGGAAATAGTCAATGAGCTTCCACTGTGATTTATTACTTTAGATGCTTACTCCACAGTACAAATGACATCAATAAAACCCGGAAGATTAACAGAAAGCAGATGTGAAAAGACTAACAGTCAAAACTGTGAAGATAAGTAACTTGGAACTTTCTAATCAACAGAGCAGTCAGTGTAGAAGAAAAATGGGTATTATTCATTTTATTTCATATTTTTCTACTTTCTCTACTTTGATGATTTTACTTCAGTTAGTTTTAATGTGAAGACAAAATATTACGTTCTTACAAAAACAAACAAACTAGACATTCATTTAAGAAGTTCATACGGTTATGCAAATAAAATATGAAAACTGCATTTTGAAAAGAAGTAACTTTTCTTAGCGCGAAAATCACCTTATACTCCAGATTGGCTCTGTAAAGGCTTTAGAATTCGCAGACAAGTTGAATCTTTAGTAAAAAATACTTTACTAAAGATAATCATCTCTCTGTGTACAACAAACTTGTAACATTTACATGCCAAATTTTGTGAAGGCACACATAGTAAATTCAGAATTATAGTATACATTATTACATTTAGCTTGACAGATACAGGATTGGTCAGTTTTACTAAGTCCATCAACAGATGATTAAGAAGATTACTGAAGCACAAGATGAAATAAAAACCCCTCAGAAAACCAAGTCCACGTTTCTTTTACCAACTTTTCTGTATTGGTTTTGTTAATGGCCAAAACAGACAGTATGGAACTCTCTCACCCATGTACAACTCTGTGATATTGTTTATATATGCAATACTTTCTTAAGTTGAAAATAACTATTACCAATAAGTTGTTCCGGTATAAATATTTTCAGAAAATACTTAGAATCTTTACAACTTCTCAAGATTACCAGTGAAGCATTATATGATTGTTTGTTTTTAATTATGCACAAAGCTACACAAGGGCTATCTGTGCTCTGCCCACCACGGGTATCGAAACCCGGTTTCAAGCGTTGTAAGTCCGCAGACATACCGCTGTGCCACTGGGGGGCAACATTATATGATTGTTTGTTTTTAATTATGCACAAAGCTACACAAGACTATCTGTGCTCTGCCCACCACGGGTATCGAAACCCGGTTTCTAATGTTGTAAGTCCGCAGACATACTGCTGTGCCACTGGGGAGCAACATTATATGATTGTTTGTTTTTAATTATGCACAAAGCTACACAAGGGCTATCTGTGCTCTGCCCACCACGGGTATCGAAACCCGGTTTCAAGCGTTGTAAGTCCGCAGACATACCGCTGTGCCACTGGGGGGCAACATTTAATGATTTAGTAATCTTCAACTAAAGTGAATTACTAAGAGAAAGGATTAAGGTTTCTAACAGCAGTTCAGTAATAAACCAAATTTTCTACATAACTTCTATTCAAATAATACGATGCTTACAAACCAGACACTCAGGAACATTTTCTTTAATAATCTGCATGAAGGTGAAATGCTCTGTAGCTAAACTCTTACCATAAATGTCATAACAATCTTATTCACAAATCATAGTAGCTTTTTTATAACTAAAATCCTGCTATAAATGTCATGGTAAGGTTATTCACAAACCAGATAAAAAAACAAAAACTTTCTGTATCTCATATTCTACTTAGTTTTATCTATGAATAAAACAAAAAATTTAAAGATGAACAACAGGGCGACGGCAGCATCAACGAACATTTGACACACGTATGTTTAGAAACAAACATTCAATTCTTGAATGTTTCGGAATGTACATATTCCAAAGTATTCAAGAATTAAATGTTTGTTACTGTACATACATGTGTCAAATGTTCGTTGTTGTTGCCATCTGTCCTGTTGTTCATCATCAAACTTCGATTCCCGTCGAATGAATCTACAACAAGAAATTATGTATTTTTGAATAAAAAAAAACAACTTTTTGCTAAGTTTCATAGCATTGTCAAATCAATATATGTGAATAATGGAAAAAAAAATATTGTGTATTATGTGTTGCAGTATCAACAGCAATACTACATCACTAAACAACAGAGTAAAGAAAAGTCAAACACAGTTGTTACACAGAACAAAAAATACACAATTTACACCTGAATACGAGTTAATGATAGGTTTTTGTTTTTAACTAATACAACTTCTTTGATTTTTTATCTATTTATATAATTTTCTCTGACAATGATTTTAACATCTAAAAAAACTAAAAACTGGTTATTTTGAGCCATGTGCTCAAACACAAAGGAAAATAATTTTAAGTCTTCTTTTAATCTTGGAGATACTTGTTTGCAGGTTTCTCCAATGTAAAAATTACCACAATCTTTGATACAATAATAATGAAATGTTTTTGTACAAATTTGCACAATACACAATTTTTCTTATTGGTACAAAGGAAACTTGCACATCTAAATCCATGTTGTATTCTTTAATTGTTTTAAACCAATTTTGTGGATGTCATGTAGAAGTCTATCGATTTATTCTTATAACACAGTAGAAAGATGGTTTAACTTCAGGTTGTCATTCATTTTCATCAGATTATAAAGTTTTACTTACACTTATTTTGTAAGTTAAGTTGTGTTTACTTAAATTACTCTTCACATAACTTACAGTACGACTGATATCAAAACTATCAATGTCCATATGAGCATCCATAGTAGGCTCAGGAATTGTAGTAATCTCTACGGGCCTCAGCTCTCCTTGACGGTTTCCCTGAGTAATTGTGATCATTCGACGATTGGTACGAATTGTTATAACCCGACCACTACTGGCACTAGTAGATGTGGTAAGTGTTGGCCGAACAAATCCTTCTACACTACTCTTATGTCCCAACTAGAAAACAACAAATGAACTTAAGTTTAACATGTTATTAAAGAAAAAAATTATAAACTTACTTGAGAACATTTATTCATTTTATCATTAGGTAACAATTATACTTAAACCTTTTCATGCAAAAAAAAGCCAAGGGAATCTGAAAACTGGTTTTTCCAGAACATAAAAATCCAACTAAAGTATTTGTTTTATTTCAAGTAACCTTTCTATAGCTTGATCATTACCTGCAATCTGATTAAACTTTAACAATACAAAGAATATAAATATTTGGTTTATGACATAAGTAAAAACTTCTTTCTCGTGATAATGGTTTTAAATGTAGTTTTTCCAAAAAAAAATTCTTTATTGATTTTTTAATGTAAGGAAGCAACTTGTAAAATTCTTACTTTCCAAGTGCAAACTTGAATACTATTATTAAATTCTCATATTCATAAACAAAATTAACAGAAAATAACTAAATCACAGTTATCATCATACAGATGGCAGTTACTTGTTTACTTTCAACAGTCAACCAATTAAAATCTTCAACATCACCTTCTATCTTACAAGATCAACTACCATATAATTACCATTCTTTACCACATATAAATAATTACCATCGGGTAATTGGGACAGAGTCATACAAAAAACTCCATCCACTGTATTAATATACTATTCATTGGGATAGAGTCATACAATGAATTCTAGCCACTGTATTAATATACTATTGATTGGGTCAGAGTCATACAAAAAACTCCATCCACTGTATTAATATACTATTGATTGGATCAGAGTCATACAAAAAACTCCATCCACTGTATTAATATACTATTGATTGGGTCAGAGTCATACAATGAATTCTAGCCAAAGTATTAATATACTATTCATTGGGTCAGAGTCATACAATGAACTCTAGCCACTGTATTAATATACTATTGATTTGGACAGAGACATACAAGGAATTCTAGCCACTGTATTAATATACTATTGATTGGGACAGAGACATACAATGAATTCTAGCCACTGTATTAATATACTATTGATTTGGACAGAGACATACAATGAATTCTAGCCACTGTATTAATATACTATTCATTGGGTCAGAGTCATACATTGAATCCTAGCCACTGTATTAATATACTGTTGATTGGGTCAGAGTCATACAATGAACTCTAGCCACTGTATCAATATATTATTGATTGGGACAGAGTCATACAATGAATTCTAGCCACTGTATTAATATACTATTCATTGGGTCAGAGTCATACAATGAATTCTAGCCACTGTATTAATATACTGTTGACTGGGTCAGAGTCATACAATGAACTCTAGCCACTGTATCAATATACTATTGATTTGGACAGAGACATACAAGGAATTCTAGCCACTGTATTAATATACTATTGATTGGGACAGTCATACAATGAATTCTAGCCACTGTATCAATATACTATTTATTGGGACAGAGTCATACAATGAATTCTAGCCACTGTATTAATATACTATTTATTGGGCCAGAGTCATACAATGAATTCTAGCCACTGTATTAATATACTATTCATTGGGTCAGAGTCATACAATGAATTTGAGTCACTGTATTAATATACTATTGACTGGGTCAGAGTCATACAATGAACTCTAGCCACTGTATCAATATACTATTTGTTGGGCCAGAGTCATACAATAAACTCCATCCAATGTATTAATATATTAATTAGCTGGCTAGAGTCACATTAAAAACTCCACCAACTGTAATTAATACAATACTTACTTGACCAGAGTCATTTTGTCCCCAACCCCACAATTTATTTCTGTTGTCCAATGCAAGAGTGAAGTCAGAGCCACAGCAAATAGATATCATCTTTTTGTCATTCAGGGAAAGTACCATGCTAGGGGTTTTCTACAGAATATGAAATTCACATTAGTTATAAATATCAGGTTTAGTTTAGAGATTATAAACACTTTCAGCATGTAATCACACAAAATCAGGCTTCCTGTCATAGTGTGTATGATCATATGACACTAATTATTAATTAATGAATATTTTTATTATTATCATTACTAGATACAAAATTCCGTTTTCATTAAATGAGCTTGACTTAATCAAATTGTATCTGTAAGATATTTTTAAATTTGAGTTTATTTCTGTAACGAGGTTCGTCCATAAACTTAAAATATTTTGTAACCATTAGGAATACCATTTTTATAGTATGATGTCAACGTATTTAATAATAGTTCATTTTTCTCAATTTTTACCTTAGAGCAAACATATTTATTTTTTTCCAAAACAAACATAAAACTGACTTGTTCCTTTCGACTACCATGACCTAATTGTCCCTCCATATTCCTACCCCAAGAATACACCTCTCCATCTGTTGACAACAGCACTGAATGATGACTTCCACAAGCCACCTGAATATAAAGGGAATAAAAATAAATCTAATCAATACCTGAATAACACTTGATTGTAAAAAATATACAAATAAACATTACAGTTAAAACTAATAACAAATGTTCAAGTTCCTCCCTTCAACCAACTGACACAATTGCCTTCATCTATTATTTTTTAAAATAAAATAAAATTTTATAAAAGTAAGAGGTCATAGTTTATGACACAATATTACCAAACAAGAATGTAACACTCAAACCATTTTCAATGTTATATTCTTGTTTGCTGTGTACTTGAAACAGAAGTTGTTTGTTACTTGTGTATATTTGAATATATGTGTATACGTGTATATATGTGCATACTTGTATATGCTGAAGTAGAATGGAAATTATATTGTTTAATAATAATGTAGTTTACGCTCCATTTGAATTAATTGCACCAAGTGATAATTAAACAGGTAAGAAAAGGTGTATATTATATGGGCTTATTTGAACAGGTTAAATTGTCTTGTATGTAGGAAGCTAAAGTAGGATATCATATCCTATTGCTTTAGGAAATATTAAAACTGTATAATTTTTCTATTACCTTCTGTTACTCTGAAGCTTTAGCAATAGTAAATTGTCTTCTTTCACATTTTCCTTTCTTTGTCTTGTTTACTGTGTACTTGAAACAGAAGTTGTTTGTACGGTTTCAGTGTTATATTCTTGTTTGGTGTGTACTTCAAACAGAAGTTGTTTGTGTGGTTTCAATGTTATATTCTTGTTTGCTGTGTACTTGAAACAGAAGTTGTTTGTGTGGCTACACACGTATACACAAGTATACACGTATATACATATACACACATGTATACAAGTATGTACACATATACACAAGTATATACACATATATACAAGTGTATACACATATATACAAGTATACACGTATACACATATATACAAGTATATACACGTATACACAAGTATATACACGTATACACATATATACAAGTATATACACGTATACACATATATACACGTACATATACACATATATACAAGTATATACACGTATACACATATATACACGTACATATACACATATATAAACAAGTATACACATATATACAAGTATACACATATATACAGGTATACACATATATACAAGTATACACATATACACACACTATAAGACGATATTTTCTATATGCACTAAAATTATGCCACTGTTTTATTTCCAAGTTTATATTTAAGATTTTGCTAAGTTAGATCAAATACCCTCTTGACAGTACAAAGGCCCACAAACAAAATGCTGTGAAACAGAATTGAAGATAGTGTTTAACAAAAAAAGCTTGTCTTTAAAAATTTGTAATGCATCCTGCAGGGACTTTTGATAATAAAGTTAGAGAAAAACAACCTTTACACTCTGGATAATTATAAGAGAACTTGTATTTTAACCAATATCTCAACTTTGTAGCTTCTAGTAAAGGTTGTTTTTCTCTAACTTTATTATCAAAGTCCCTAAAATGTTTACTTAAATATTTTTGCTTGTAGCTGTTTAACAACAAGAACAAAAAAAAAGCAAGAAGTAACTTCCTAGTGTTAAAATTCATAAAAAATACAATATACTCCTGCAGAACTGGTTTTTCACTTTGATTGAAATATGAAGAACTCAACAAACCATTCAATAAACTATCAAACACAATTAGTATTTAGTATAAACACAAATTAAGTTCATGTAAAACATACTTTGAATTATATATAATATTTTACTTTGTATAATTTTTCTATGTCACTACAGAACACTGACTCTGGTAATACCACATTCATAAAACACTAATTCTGGTGCTATAACATTCACAGTACACTAATTCTGGTGCTATAACATTCACAGTACACTAATTCTGGTGCTATAACATTCACAGTACACTAATTCTGGTGCTATAACATTCACAGAACACTAATTCTGGTGCTATAACATTCACAGAACACTAATTCTGGTGCTATAACATTCACAGAATACTAATTCTGGTGCTATAACATTCACAGAATACTAATTCTGGTGCTATAACATTCACAGAACACTAACTCTGGTGCTATAACATTCACAGTACACTAATTCTGGTGCTATAACATTCACAGAATACTAATTCTGGTGCTATAACATTCACAGAATACTAATTCTGGTGCTATAACATTCACAAATAACTAACTCTAGAGGTAAGATGTTACAGAACACAAACTTTCAGAAAACACTAACTGCATAAAATGAAAATTCCTAATGAGCAATAAATAATTTAGTAAGACAAAAGATGATTGATTGGTTGGTTGATTGCTAAGTGTTTTATGGTGTAAAGCACCAGGGCTATCTGCACCAAATAATCTAATAAAATCGAAAACAAAAGAAATGAAATTTCACAAAAAGTAGAAATATACTTGAAACTTTTTTATGTTTTTTTGTAGTGAAACAAGGTTGATAAACTGAAGAAAATGAAAAAGGTCATGAGCCCATAATAAGTTAAAACTTTGAACAATCTGAACAACATCACCAACATGTAAGGTAAATGTCATGACAAAATGTGTCAAAAATGATGCCACCACTGAGAACTGTAGCTATGGCATGTAATTAAAATGTGGGAAAACATGACCTAAGTGTCACAAAGGCCACACATGGGTGGTCAGTAGTCCCTTGGAGAGGAAATGCGGCCGATGTAGAGCTGAGATAATACAATTTCCGCTCTCCGATTCTTATGACAACTGGACAGCGAAACAATCACAGTAGGTTTTATCTGGAATAGCTTGTTCTGATGCTGTTCAACCCAGATCGACTGCCAACTGGTAAGAAGCCCTGCCTTGACGACAGGCCTGAAGGCACATAAGGGACAAGCAGGGTTGTGACATCACCAGATCAAACAGATTTAGTTGCAATATCAGCGAGCTCAATCTCATGAATACCAACATGGCCAGAAATCCAAAGAAACTGAATTAATATGAAAGATAAAGAAAAATGGGCCAGTCTTTTTGAATGTTCAAAAGAACTGGGTGAGAACTGATAGCAAGCAATTCCAGAGTCTGCAAAGAGCTAAGCGAGTCATTATAAATAGTACAGTCCATATACTGTTTAGTCCTGATATGACCCAAGGCAAGTGAAATGGCATATAACTCAGCAGCAAACAAAGCATCTGTAGATGGTATCCTGTGAGCAACTACAGTCACAAAAAACGATGGCATAGTCCACAGAGTCACCCGACTTTGAACCATCTATAAAAAATAGGGACAGAAGAATGATATGAAAGGTGTTCATGAAAAATATAACAGTACTTCTAGTCAAGACTTCTTCAGATGACTCAAGGAAAGGTCAGAGATGGAGATGGTAACAAGCCATGGTGGAATACAATTATCATCATATTCTGCCATATCATCCAATGTTAAGCCCAGCTCACTCAATTGCACTTGGAGACAAAGGCCAAAGGTAGGAATAGCTGATTGTCTATTTTTAAAAAGCACAGCTCATTGAAGCATGAAGATACAATGCCAAGTTGGATGCTGGACGTAAGGAAAAGAGCTTTGCAGCATACTGTAAAGACAACTGCAAATATCAGAAGTGAAGTGGACTTTCATAGGACTCAGTATAGAAACTCTGTACCAGAGAAGTACAGAAAGCCCCTGATGATGTACAGTGTCCAATACCTTCTAGGCAGAGTTCCAGGCTGAACCATAGACCAGAGATCAATAGTCCAGCTTTAATCGAATAAAGGCATGATACATCTTTAGCATAGAACACCTATCTGTTCCATAAGAAGTGGAAGAGAGGATGCTGAAGATATTCAGTGCCCTTGTACACTTGACATAAATCTGCTTAATGTGAGGAATAAAAGACAGCTGACAGTCAAAGAGAATCCCCATGACCTTAGTCTCAACCACCAAGAGAATAGCAGTACTCCCAGATGAAGCTCTGGATCAGGGTGTAGTCCCTGCTGGTGGCAAAAGTGCACACAGATAGTTTTAGGTGATGAGAAAGTGAAACTTCTTGAGGTGGTCCACTCTGATAAGAGAGCGAGGGAAGTCTGAAGCTGCTGCTCAATAAACTTCTTATTCAACAACTGACAAGATATCTGAAAGTCAACATAGAAGCAATTAGCAACTATGGCAGGAAGTTGTACGGTGATAACATTGAGCTTAATACTAAAAAGTGTGACACACTAGGCACAGCCCCACGGGGCCCCAAAGCTCCTATGTGAAGGATCAAGATTATGTTGATTCCACACAGACTTGGAAGGACCTGTTGGATACAAAAACTACAAAGAAAAATTGGTAAATAGCCACATAACCCACAGAAGTAAAGGTCCTATAAAATAAACTGCCATGTAGTATTATAAGCCTTCTCCAGATCAAAAACGATTCTAACAAGATACTCCCTCTTGAGGAAGGGTTCCTTGATTGACATTTCAAGTTGAATCAGGTGGTCCACTGTGGATCACTGCCTGCAGAAACCACACTAAGGGGGTGAGAGAAGGTTGTTCACCTCAAGGAACCAAACAAAACAAGCATTAACCATCTTCTCCAAAACCTTACAGATGCAACTAGTCAGAGGAATAGGATGATATTTAGAAGGAATCTTGGGATCATTCCTAGGCTTAGAAAAAGAGATGACAATAGCCTTATGCCAGCGTTTCCCAAACATTTTCGGACACGGAACATTTTTCAGCTCTAAAACTATTAACAGAACCCTTAAGAAGCAATCTTAGGTTAAAAAGTTAAATGATAAAAATTATCATCAGAAGTTTTCAGTTTAAAGTTAAGTTTTGTTCCAAATGATCATGGAACTGGTAGATGCTGGAAATGAATTTAATCCAAGATTCCTTCTGGCTTTGATGTCTGACCTGCATGGGAATGAGTCTGCTAAAAAGCCATTCAGTTCTGAAGAGCGAAGTATCTGCGGAAGATATCCAACTTGCATTTCTGAGCCTTTTACACAGGTAAGCAGTCAGGAGTCCACCATGGACAGCACTAACATAACAAACGTGTTGACCTTTAGGGATAGTATGAACAGCTACCTAGACAATACAGTCAGTAACTGCCTTCACACAGTCATCAACAGAGGCGAGGTCAATGACAGCAGGATCAAGCTCTGAAAGAGCAGTGAAGGAGGGCCAGTCAGCATGCTTCAACTTCCATTGTGGCACACAAGTCGGATGGCATCAACTGTAGCCAATCTCCCTCATAATAATGGGAAAAGTATCAATGTACTGGGAGCCATTGTCCACCCTCCAAGAAAAACTAGGAAAAAGGGAATGTGAACAAATCAACAGTTCAATGCCAGTAAAAAGACTGATTAGGGGTGTGAAAAGAAAGGTTATGACCTGAGAGCGTACATTCCACAGGATATTATCACTACCCCAGAGTGGCTTTTGTCCATTAAAGTCTCCCAGGATGAAGAAGGGAGAAGGCAACTTCTCAACAAGATCAACGTCTGCTTGATCGGAATCTTCTCCTGGCAACAGATAAAGGGTATAAAGTGTGATGGTACAACCACTGGAGACACAGATGGCAACAGCTTACAGTGGTGTATTGTGTGGCACATGAATGTTGTGCAAATTCTAGTCAACTAGCAACCTATCTTTTCTGTAAAGGTAAAAAATTCCAGAAGGTGATAGTATTGGCAGGTCCTAATAGTATCTCTCGTAAGGAAATATATACAGGGGGATAAGAATTCATCAAAGCCTTAACGTCGTCCCACTTAAAGCATAAACTTCGACAGTTCCAATGTATCAGAGTGACCATTTTTTACCTAGATGGTGTGGAAAATCTAGGTTTTTGTTTTAGTTTACCACCACAGTTATTTTGTGTATATAAGAAAGAGGGTGATAGACCTACATGGAACCTGACCTGATATGAGCACAATTCGTATGAATGAGTGGGGGACCAATTGATGGTCCTACACATTGGGGCCTATTGAGAAGGAACCAAGCATTCACTCATTTCATTGTTTAGATCAGAGATGGGAGTAGACATTGACTTATCTACTAGCCTTTCCATAGAAAGTAGGAGACCTCTGAAAATGGGAGAGAAAGATTACATTAGAGGAACAATGAGATCCATCTAAACTCCCACCATGGCAGTGAAACATACTGCAGTAGCATAAATCTGTTTGGGAAGAGGGGGTTACCAACTTCTACACCTCCAAATAAGAAATATTGTTAACACTCTTAAGTTTCTGGACCTCTTTTTTCTTCCATCCATTTCGGTCATGATTGAGAATTGGATGGATGGGAACCTGAGAAGTTGACACATTGAGGCTCTATCTGGCACTTGTTGCCATCATAGTTTTTGCTATTGCAACGACCACAAGTTAACTGATCTTGGCAACATATTTTTAATGTCCAAATTGCTGACAAGGAAAACACAGTGTGTGTTAGGAATGTAAGGTTAGACTGTACAGTTCAGATATCCTGCCTTAACTCTTTCCATATGGACATCCTTTTTTGCACATTTCATGAGGTTTTACAGAGTTACATTTGAAATTTAATTAAACTACTTTATTATCATGGTATGCGAATAACCCTGGCATCAAAACATAGCTGATATTCCAAACTTAAATAAATTATATATATTTTAAGAACTTAATTTCATAAGGCAATATTTTTAAAAAATCCTAAATTTCCCTAAGTATGAGAATTGTTACATTTGCTCTTTAAACGGTTCCCCTTTTCTACTTTATTCACCATTCCTCTGAGACGCATGGAATTTAATGCAAATTACTCAGACAAAGCATAGTTTTTATAGTCTTCAATTTTATTTGGTCACAGGGCCATAAACTAGAAAATCAGACCACTTTTGCCACACCCAACTGTCAAATTCTCTCTTGAACAAATTGCCAATAGTTCTCTCTGACATTTAACACTATATTATTCATAACCAATAGAAAGCCAAAGGTTTAATCTATCAAATGACGTATTATATTACATTGTTTTCCATACAGAGAATTGTCTATTTCACTTCCAGTTCAAAGTTTATTCCCATGGGTAACACATCGACAAGCTAAGCTGACTTTTAAACAGCTTTTATCGCATAGTTAGAAAGCCAGAAAAATTGTGATAGTTATGGATCCTTGTTTGCTTTTCACATGTTATTATCCTGTGTTCTATGGTGCATTATTTAATTAAATAAAAAAATATTTAGTGTAGTAGTACCATTAGTATAAAAGAGTAGGGTTAAGTTTCATTGACAGTCGACAGATACAAAAAAGAAGACCCAGGTAAGTATTTCTTGTTTTATATGTGTAATCTTTACTTATTTTTATAAAATTCAAAAATTTTTAGATTAGATTAGGTAAATTAAAATATAAAATAAAAAATGTTCATGAGGTACATTCATAAGCAACTCATGAGTAGCCTATGTGGTACATAATTAGATAAGGCTGCGTGAGCTACACATTTGCGAAGTGATTTTCAACATGCCTGGTGGAAATATTAGTTAGACACGGTTCAAAGGGCAATAAAAAAATATAATTTCAGTAAAAACAGATGTATACTGTTATGATTTTTAAGCTATTCAGGATAAACAAGTGTAGTTTCATATTACATTCGGAAGTCATTCTAGAAAGAAAAAATTTAATTTAGATTTATTTTGTACCTTTATATGGTGGTTACGAGGTTGGTCATATTGACCAACCTCATAAGAGTTAGGGTAGAGAAAATATCAGACAAAATATAATCTTTTACTCAAAATAAAGTTGAAATTTATTTAGGAAGTTTTAGAGATTATGCAAATGAAACTGAAGAATTTTCAGATGAAGAAAAGTATTTTTAATTTTAACGTGAAAATCACATTGCACTCGAAGCAGACAATACTTTCATTCACTCCATATATTCATGGAGAATTTTTTAATGAAAGTACTTCATTAAAATTCTGATTTTTTGTCTACAAAAGACTCTTAATGCTTACTGAAAGCAAAACTTCGAGAAGATACACAAAACATATTAGTAGTTATAGTATGGAAACTATAAAAGTCAATTTGGGGTCACAAACAGAGTCTGTAGCAAGATTGTTAACAGTGACTGGATGATGTGGGATGTTGTCTGTCAAAATTAGGATCCTAGTTGGCTCAGATATTCCAAGTAGAAACACACCTCAGTGCAGTCACTGTCACTTCTTGACTGGAAAGACCAGTGAGTAGTTCCAACTCTGGGATGTCAAGTAGATTCTTCTCCACTATAACTCCCCTTAAGGAATTCAAAGTAGTATGGGGAGTAACATCAATGGGTATATCCTCAATACATTTTTTTACTTGAAAAAAGTTCATTGTCATGTGGTCGTGATATTTCAATCAATGGTTCCTCAGATCTTAATCGACTTGAGAGAGCTGGCAAGTTCCTCAAAGCCCTTTTTAATAAAAAGTGGTGACATTTTAGAAACGACCTATCAGAAAGAGAATGCGAGGTTAAAAATCAAGGTACATATGAAACAAGTGATGATGCCAAGACAGTGACAATTTCTTCCTTCCATGGTCATTTACAATGATTGTTGAATATCCATAAAGAACAGAAAAAAATTTCAGTACCCACCTACCTCATCTAACATGGATGGAGTCCTACAAGGGGATACACCAAACTGTCTAACTAAGACAATGAGGCCATACCAGGGTTTCATGGGCACTATACCCTCACACCAACATTGGACATAACATCCACAACACCCCTTGAGGATGTCAGATATATGGCACTTTGTTGACCCTAGCTCCATTGCACCAACCAACTGCCCCTGGTGGTGTGTGTGTGGGGGATCACTTGTCTATAGGAATTCAAGGCCAAGGTGGTGTGTTGCAGTGCCCCCAACACTACTCCTCCATTGGGATCCTCTTTTATCTTTTACAGGTTACCACACATAAACATGTGGGTGGATGTTTGAATCCCAGAGGAGGTAAACTGTACAGACAGAACCTTCCCTGGGAGATCCCCTCACCATGTATAAAAAATCTACATCAAAGGAACAAAAGAAGAAGTATTGTTTATGGGTTTCTTTCAAAGCAGTCTCACAACAAATTTTGGAAATTTCACAAATTAAAAGAATAAAGAAATACTTAACCAAACTGTATTGTTCTTTTAAAGTATAAACTAGATACAATTTCATACAAGTTTCATACAATTTGGTTAAGTATTTCCACTGTATCAAGGAAAAAAAATTAGGGGATGTCAGTGACACCCTCTAGTCTGGAACATCATAAGTAATTTCATCACTATTTATTGATATTCTAGATACTTTAAGCCAACTGTGTCATCAAAGACATTCGAAAGTCACAAAGTTATTGATGTTTACTGAAAATTCTGTTTAGTTATACCTATTAACTAAAACATACACTTTGAATCTTATTTGAAGCATATTTACATAAAACCTACCAGTTTTATTTGTCCATGAACTACAGAAGTGTCTATATGTCTTGGCAGAAGATGAACCTGAGATAGTTCTGTTGGTCGACTAGAAGATAATGGCTGTTTTGAGCTTCCCATAGGAATCACAGGAGATGAAGATATTTCTGGTGGGCGGTTAGCCCCCGAGTGTTGCCTGGCTCGACGACTTGACTGTGCCTGAAGTCGCAACACTTGGGGATTGCAACCCCACATGTACAGCTTGTTTGTAGTTGTTACTGCAATCTGGGGGAAAAAAATCTCAGAAGTTGAACAGTAATTTGTTTGTAAAAGCATTTTTTTTATTTTGAAAAAAAAAAGTCCATAGATATGGATTCTTATAAATTTTCCCATACAATGTACAAGATCAACTTATTAATAATTAATGAAGAATTTAAGTCAATTTGGCTATTACCCGTAATGTCATAAGGAAGCTTCAGTTTTCATCTTTTGAACCTATACTTTCACTGTAACCGAATGTCACCTCTTAACCCTTTCCGAAACTGAGTTTCAAACTTCATAAGTTAAACATTTTAAAATATTTCAACTTTCATTTCTGTCACGTCTTTTTTTTTTGTATTATTTTAAAGATTATATTTGTTACCCAACCACATTTCAGCATTTCCACTTAGATTAATGTTTATTTTACATTTTTATGATTTCTGTTTAACTGTGCATTCACTAGTTGAACTCATGTTTCATTTATATTACAGCTTAGAGGCACCTTAAGAACAATGAATAGTTTTCAACTTTGAAAAGGAATACAGTGTATAAAGTAAATACTCACCAGAAAGGAGAGGTTATAACCTTTAAGCCTCAGTAATCTAGATTACAATACATGTGCATTGTCTGAAGCATGATGAGCTTGGGCCCAGTTATAAAAATACACAAAGTAATTTCCAAAAAAACGTTTTGGATATTTGTTTTTTAGTCTCCTAATTATGTTCTTTTTTGTCACTGATACTATGTTAACTCCAAACTTTAATAAAAATACTTCTGTACCAAATCATCAGGTAAGAATTTTTAGGTTTAAAGAATACAGGTAGTCAAAAGCTTGTGATGGAAAATTATTTAAATGACCCAAATATCTTTTAATTAATACATTCAATAATTGTTAGGGTGCAAATGTTTTTTCTAGGCTGGCAAAATATGATTATAATTAATTTTACTTCTCATGAGACATTAGTATTAGGACTATTTTTTATCATTACGTTCATTATTCAGTCCCTTTTCAAGAAAATTATGATTTTATAGTAGTATTTCAACCACACTATGTCTGCCATATCCACTGCTGACAATGCATTTCATTCAATACAAAGCAATTCATACTATGATGATTAAATACGTAATAGTGTTGCTATTTTAATAAGTAAGGTCACTATTAACTGAAATATCTTTGACAATCATATCATGTTAGAAGCATGACTCTCATTCAAAAACTGATTTGGGGAGTAATTACAGAATTACATAAAATATGTTGCTCGTTAGGAACAAGACAACTTCAAAAATTGGTAAGGTGACTAGTGATCCAAAAATAGACTTCGTATGGCCAAAACTACTACTGGTAAATACCTGGAGGAATGCAAGAAATAAAGAAAAACAGGAATGTAAACAAATGAAAAAACAAAAAGAACTATTTAAAATAAGTAATTATTACCAACCTAAACAGAATATCTGACTGTCGTATAACTCAGTATTATACTCACGACATGGAAATATCCAGAAGATAACATGTGAACAGTTTCTGGTAAATCTACATGCTGAGGCCAACAGTGTTTACTTAATGTGCCTTGTCCTATCTGCCCAAACATTCCACAACCAAAAGTGTACACTTTTCCCTAAGCAAAGATTGGAACAAAAAATTATTTAAAAATTTGGTGATAAAATAGTTACATAATTGAAAACAAAAAACAAAAAAACATGCTAAAGTATACACAATTTTTATATTATAATTCTAACAATAGCAACTCGTGGCTATTCTTCTCTAAATGAAACAATCGAAATAATTTACATTATTGCACAAGTTTTCCAAATTAGCAAAACAAAGCTTTTTATTGAGTAAATATGATGTTTTTAACAATAAACCTCTCACTGATCTAAACTAAAACAAATGATCCTCTTAACAGGTTTCAAAAACTTGCCAGTTTTGTTAAGATGGCAGTGTGTCCCTGTCCAGCAGCAACAGCAATGACTTGTTTATCTAGCAAAGACTTCACTAAGATGGGATGATCTTGGTCTTCTGGGTTCCCTAATCCTAGTTGGCCATGTACTCCCCATCCCCAACTGTACATCCTAGTACAGAGAGAATAACAGTCACACCATTAACTACTCACTCAGGTAGAGAGGAGTAACAAGATTTACAAATGGCCTTATTTATCCACAAAACATTGTAATGCACATTGATTACTTTAACTGTAGTCAAGTAACGATCATACATATACATTAATGTTTCATTAAATTTTATTATGGACATTACAAATATATACAGAATTGGAAATAATTATGGAAATGGTGAGGAAAAAGGAAATAAAACACCAGTATGAACTTCAGTCTCGTGTTGATAGTTATGATTGGTTGTCATCCGAATATGCCACAACCAACATGCACTAATTATTGTATGAATTCAGTCACTGCTGTTAGGACTGAAACACCAGATGTCAAGCAAAGTTCTGGACAGTCAGAAACACTCCATGCAAACAGTCAGAGCAAGATTTTGAATATGGTACCTGAAACTGGCACTGATAATAATAGAAGTGGATGACGTAGAAAAACAAAACTCTCCAAAAGATACGATCAGTACTTCAGGATATGTTGTTCGAGAGACAGAGAGAGCGACAATGGTCGAGTACAGATCTTTCCAACGACCTTACTATAAATATGAGTATGAATATTGCTTTGAGAGCAGTAAGATAACATTTGCCTGAATTGTTTCAAATATGGATGTGCAGCTGCTGAAAAAACATTGTTCAAGGGGTAACCAAACCAAAAAAGTTGAAATGGAAATCAAAGAACAAACAGTTAAATGAAAAAATAATGAGATGTGTAAATAAATAAATAAATCCAAGTCAAATTGTTTAACAATAATCAATGACAATCTGTTCAATATCAGGGAGGAGAATGGCATCACAGCGAACGTACAATATCTACAATGAAACATGGTGGGAATCAGTACAAGTCTAGGGCAGCACTTGAAGCACATTATAATCTATGATGTAATTCCCACAGGAACACAACTCATCCTACAGGGATTCCTTTTTTTCCATAACCATAATGATCTTAACAACTAGTTTGGGATTGTCTAGTACTTTTGGGAACTAAGAATTTTTACACCTGGGTGGCTAGCCCAGATAGCAACCATATAGGATGAGCATGTTTAGTGACATGGATTCCAAATCACAACCCTAAAATTGTGAGTCAAGTGCCCTAACCACAAGGCAATGCCAGACCCAGCTCATCACACAGGAATTCATGTTCCAGAAACATAATAATCACAAGCAACAAATTGGGTAAAACTATATCTTGAGTGTAAAAGAGACAAATAGAACACTCATAACCATGACTTGGCATACACAAAGTCCTGATATGAATGTCCTTATGGCCTATGTAAAAATTGAGAAGGTCAAAAAATGACAAAATAACTTTACAGAGTTGTGGGAAGTAATGCAAGACACGTATAACAAGATGTAATGCTCTGTACAGAGCAAAGGGTTGAAATCTACCATCCAGTTGCCATTACTGATTCTTTGTGACCTCTGTATGTGTATTGCTTGTAAGTTTCCATAATTACTTCCACTGTTGTGCATGCATAAGACAATAATCTAAACAAGATCACGCATGTACATTTAACATTACCTTAACCATAGTGTGGATACCACAATGTGGACATATATAACACTAACTCTAGACTGAACACTGCCATATTTTTTATGTGTATCATACTCCAAATCTAGTCAGGACAAAGTTATACAGGTATGATCATGATACATCAAGGTTAGTATGACATTACCATACATGTACATGTATCATACTTCAAAATTTATTTTACATTGTTATACTTACAAATGTATAATATTTGAAAACTAGTTTTGCATTGCTATACATGTATACGCATGATGAAAAAAATTATGATGCTTGAAAACTAGTTTCACATTGCTATACAGGTAAGAGTATGATACTTGAAAATATTTCACAGTGTTATATACACATGTGTGATATTTGAAAACTTGTTTCACATTGCTATACATGCATATGTATCATACTTGCATATCAGTTTCACATTGTTATATATGCACATGTACGATACTTGAAAACTAGTTTCACATTGCTGTACATGTATCAGTATGATACTTGAAAATTAGTTCCACATTGCTATACATGTATGTGTGTGATACTTAAACTCTAATCCAGATTCTGCTTTACGTGTGCCTTTCTAACTCTTGTCTGGACACCACCAAACATATACCTGTATGACACATTAACTTTAGTCTGGACACCACCAAATATATACATGCATGACACATTATCTCTAGTCTGGACACCACCAAACATATACCTGT